>NC_072733.1:190609593-190889414 GCF_026930045.1 Uloborus diversus
GCATGTTTCAATAAATATTTATTATTATTAAAACATTGAAAATAACGTGAAAAAGGCAGGTGTGTGTGTGTGTGTGTGAATTTTTGATGATAAAAACGACTTATTCTCCTTTTTTTCGTCATTCTGTGTAATTATCAGAAAGTTAAACATATGAATCTTTTTAATAGAATAGTCAAAATTTGAACTGTGGGTTTTTATTGAAATTTTTCTGCTACATTCCATAATTTAAAAAAATCTCTTATTGTAGATTAGTAAACGATTACAAAGTAGTTAAAAATGTGACATGACTACATTTCAATATCTTTAGATTTCTCTGAGGATTTTTGATGCTCTTAATTAAAATATCAGAAAAAACGAAAGAAAGCCAAATGCGCAATGAACAAAAAGTGCGAAAGTTCAAATATATAATTGGGGACATTTTCAGATCCGTTGCGTTTTTCGCCTGATGTGTTTTTAGAAGAAAAAACAAACTGGGTAATAAACCAACAAGCGTTTGTCGTCAAGTCCTCTAAGGAATACTATTTACCTTTAAAAACTCCGTATGTTTTCAAAAACAGCGACAGCTCTTTTTTATCAGTTAAGTAGGTTTGCTTTGCATATTTTCTTTAGAAATTTTTGCAAAAGAAAAGACATATTATCTTTTGCATAAAACATAAGCATAAAAACTTCCAGAAGACAACTAAACATAAAAATACATCGAATGTTGCATTTTAAACACATGAAGCCGCATGTGTAAGAAGATCAAATGAATTTAGTTTCTACTTTTGTTTTGCTTTGAGTAAACTAATAAGTTTTCTCTGGAGAAAAAAACACCGAAAAATGTTTTGTAGTAAAAAATAATGCTGTGATTAGATGATATTTTCTTTATAATTCCCACATCTTTGTGTAGACAAAAGAAGCAAAAGTTTTAGAAGGGTTCTCACAAAACATGTTTTATTTAACAAAAAGAGTAAAAATTTTGAACAACGAAAAACTATTTTATCTTTTGAATGCAATATGTTTGATTTAAATAAGGTCAGGTTACAATAAATACATGTGTTAGTTCAGTACTATTGTTTCAGGAAAAGCTAACGAACTGAAAAAGATGTTATAACCCATATACAAATAGAAATATTAGATGTATTGTCAAATGTTTAGAAAAATACTGGACTATTGATAAGTATTTTATTTTTTACTTGCTCCCATTAAAAATTAAAATGGTCATTTTTTTAAGGTACAAATTTACTGGCAAAAAGTAGCTTAATGGATATAAAAGTATTTAATGGAGCTTGCATCAGGATTATTGAAAATCTTTTGGATAAATGTATAAGCCACATATGTAATAGTTTATAAGTAACAGCTGTTTTAAAAAACCTCTCTAAATGTTTTCCAAGCATTACTGTAAAATATTACTGTAAAAGTTTTCCAAGATATCTTTCACCGAATCAGAAAAATTTTAGTTTCTTTTAAATGGTAACAAAAGAATTAGGAGTTTTCTCCAGATTGCTTCTTTTTAAAAACAATCGACATTAAGTCATTTGATGTAACATATCTCTGATAAATTTCAAATCAATTCCTTGCGAACTGTACAAAATCAGCACTGTACATTTTGACTTGTAAATTATCCAAAATAAATTTCGGTGATGGGGATTCCTAAACAATTAAGTTTTAAAAAAGAAAATGGAAGAAAAATGTGTCATAAAATGCGGAAAAACTATTTTCAGTACATTATATGTTTTTTCCCGAACAAAATGTTAAATACGTGAAATACACCGCCAGCTCAGTCATTTCCAGCCGAGGACTGCAGTTTCGTGCTTATTAGCACTCATCAGCCCGGCATAAGAAAGTGACTGAGCTGGAGATGGAAAACCTCTTAAGGAAGCCAAGAGTGCGAAACAAACTGGTAGCTAATATGGAATTAGCAGACCAGACGAGTGACCGAAACAATGGTTCAGTTCAACTCGAAGATTGAACGCGAGGCAAGGCATATACGTGACGCAAGTGAACGAACCATTGTTTCGGTCACTCGTCTGGTCTGCTAATTCTATATTAGCTACCAGTTTGTTTCGCACTCTTGGCTTCCTTAAGAGGTTTTCCATCTCCAGCTCAGTCACTTTCTTATGCCGGGCTGATGAGTGCTAATAAACACGAAACTGCAGTCCTCGGCTGGAAATGACTGAGCTGGCGGTGTATTTCACGTATTTCTGCTTTAGAACTGGCTAATGGGCGGTAATTTACTGAAAATGTTAAATACTTCGTACATGATGGATAGCGATATCCGGGGTTAGATATTTCCCATTTGAACAATCCTTTTTTTATAGTAAGAATTAAAAGCATGATAGCGCTAATTTCAATACTTTTCCGTCATATTAATAAACATCGCACTGGATAAATTTAAAAACAATACTACGACTGAAATGTTTGCTTTCTATGCCACTCTTCGTTTGATTTGAGTATGTAGCTGCTGGAAAATAGTTCTGTACCTTAGAAATTAAAAACATCACATTTCTCTACACAAAATCAAATATGCGTGTTACAGGCAAGAGAATGCTATCTGGAGATGATTGAGACAGAGTCTCTGAAAAGTTAAAATTTATTTTAAGCGTAATTATAAAAGAATAACTGAGCCAAAATATTTTTTAAGGCTGATATCTGTGTCAACGTGATAAAAAAATTTGTTTCTTATTTTGAATTCATAACACTTTCATCCCACTATTAGTTTGCGTTTACGTCTGGAAGTAGGAACGCACATAGGAGAGGGAGGATTTTTTTTTTTGTAACCACGTTCTACTGCTGAAATGTGACCCTTTTTCCCAGAAAAAAAAAAAAAAAAAAAACTGGTTACGTCACTGTCTGGAACTTACAAAAATCCGCGCAACTTTTACAGTCGTTTAAATAGCTCAAAACCAAAACTGTACTGTTAAGTGTTCCTTTTTTTTACAAGCTCTATGGCTCCTTTTGCGTGTGTATATTTTTAATCGCAAATACATATACAGTTGACTCTGTTTAACGACTTTCAATTCACCACAAAAAATCGTTCTAAAGTAGAATGCGTCCTTAAACAGAAAGCCAACAGTATTATATATATATATATCAGGGTGGTCCTTATTTATATGGGAAAAAAAAAAATTCGGAATTCAACAAGTGACGCCCCCTAGTTTTGTGACACTATAATAAAAAGTAACGTGTGCAAAATTTGAGCTCGATCGGTCAATAATAACACGTGCCCCTAGGCCGTTGAACTTTAACACTTTTGATAATTTTCCCACAAATCTTCGAGTTTTTACTTCAGACCCAGTACATCGTTTCTCCTAGGTTTGCAAAATATTTTTACAGTGAGGTAGCACTAAAATTGATCTTTTTAATTACTTTATATCATCTAAAGTTTTTACATTGAATAAGAATGAAATAATGCTTTAGAAACTTTCCTTAATCGTACGCTTTTCTCTATGTATCTCGATAGTGTGTATTTTTTCCCGATAGTCTTGGACAGTCTGTAAAATAAATTGCTTTGTGACTCATATTTGCTAAATTAGTTGTGAAATTCTTCGATTAATATATTGTGCTCCTCTTTCAGTTGTATCATTCACAATTTTCAGTATTTTAACGATCTGTCTTCCCTTCAAATAGCTTCCTTCATTTTGCCGTGAATCAGGATCAAATAGGAAAAAATCTTTTAATATTTGTAACTTATTAAACAGTTTTATTGACTTGTAATTGATTCTATAAAGAGGAAGATCTTTATTACGAAAGTATTCCAAATCATCTATTGTTATCTGAAATTTGTTAAACAGTCATCAGACACGTCTTCCTTATCACAAGCATTTTTTGGACTAGTCTTTTCCTATCTTATCCCCTAAATATCATAAGTGATTTATGAATTTTCCAATCACTGCTTCTGCTGCTTGTTTGTCGTCATTTTGAACGCTACTAGTTTTTCAGACTTATTACATTATTCAAAGGAGCTTCGATTGAGTTGCTGCGAAAATCCATATCTTCATACAGCATTTAATTGGGAAACTGTTTTGTAAAACAGCATTGAAGGGCTTTCTTTTCATGTAAGGTCAATTTAAATTGTTTCCTAAATGTAAAACTTTTCAAACAAAAATTCTTTTTGACACCCATGCGGCTCAAAGATAAGCTCCAGGAACAACATGTCCCTGTAGGAGGAAATTCACCAGGAAATATTATTACAAGTTATGAGAATTCTCTGTAATCTTTCTCAATTCTGCTTTTTACGAAAAATAATGTGTCATCAACTTCGTCTTTTAGAATTTATGTGGTATTTGTACTTGATTGTAATGTTATAAGTTCTGAATGATGGAGATCTTTTCATAAAATTTTGAAGCGCTTAAATAATTGAATATCTGATCTAGAACTAAGAAAGGCAAGAACTTCTTTAAGGATACACTCTGCAGTACGATTTCAAGTGCATAATGATGGCAATCCAAATGTAATATATCACCGTCAGTTTTTGCTCTAAAAAATTGCATACACAATTTATACGGTTGGTATTGCAAGTCGTTGTAGCAAACATTACAGCTAGAATAGTTAGCAATAAAGAGCTATCATCTAAGATATCATATACAACTAAAGAAATATATAAGGAATTCCGAGTAGCTGTTCAATATTAGGACCTGAAGCTATCACGGTAATCCTGTCGGCGTTCTTTTTCCAATTACATCTGGATGTACCTTTGTATCCCAGTGAATAACTACAAAATCTAAATTTAAATTCATGAAATTTAATTTTACCTCTCGAAGATTTTCTTTTGCTCTCTTAAGGAATGTACGATTGATCACTAGGTCATTTGAATTTAAATTTACTGCATCTACATAGGCTATAAATAAATGAACAACATCTTTATCCCTAATATGGCATTTGTCTAACAGTGATGAAAGGCGAGCAGGTATCAATAGTTGTCAAGCATTTTTGCATTGTGGTTGACCAGTTGTAGAAAACAAAAGTTCAACAGGTTAGGATAGATACCCATTATGGTTTCTAAATCTTGTGAATCGCAAGAAATTGATGATAATAAAGGACTATGTACTGAAATAGAAGAAAACTAATTTAAAGTATAGATTTCTACATTGTTCCGATCTATATATATATATTTTTATTTATATTTTAGCTATGGAAAATACAGTATATTTTTATGTTAGGAGTAATCGAGGAATTTTCGAAATTTATGTATAAAAAATTAATAATTGCATAAGCATTTAGGTATGTTTATAACTAAAGAACAGCAAATTGAAATATAATTGCAACTACTTATATTTATAGCATTGAAACCTTACCACTCTCTTTGTCACACCTATTACATACACAGGGAAATTTGTAAATCAACACCCCCAAAGCCTGGAGGAGGCAAATTGTTGTTGTCAAAGATCGTTCATTAAAGGCCTAGGCCATTCATTAATAGCCTATAGAATCCCTTGTGTCCATCTTGATGAGAAGAAACCTTGCCCTGTCGCTTGGTTGGAACAAGCGCAGGAGAGCGGTATGCTTGACTCAAGGCCATTGGTGTACATTTTATTCTCTGTAACATGTTAAATTTTACAGAATGAAAGTGAGAGAATGGTCGGTTTGGAAGTAGTAGCACCTATTGAGGTTCAAATTTACTTTAACTATAAAACATTAGAATATTGTTACATAAAGATGAGAAAATCCGCAAATTTTAATTCGAAACTCAAAGAAGGGGGCCCTAGGGGCACGTGTTAATATTCGTGGATTGACTTTAAATTTTGCAAGGATCATTTATTTGTACAATGGAACAAATTTAGGGGGCGTCGCGTAAAATATCTGCAACTTCAAAAATAAGGACCACCCTAATATATATATATATATATATATATATATATATATATATATATATATATATATATATATATATATATATATATATATATATATATATATACAAAAAACGCCCGATTATCGGCGGTCGGATTATCTGCGGTTTGGATTATCATCGGGACTTCTTGCATTTCTTCTTAACGGTGATGACTTACAATGAACTGACTTTTTTTGTAAAAATTTAAGATATGTACTAATATTATGGTCATTAAATGTTTTTTAAACTTATGATTGTGTTATTGTTCGTTTCTTAGCTCTTAAAACGCTTTTTTGCACTCAATTTTATCATTTTTAGCTGTAATTTAAATGTATGTGAGAGTGTTGTTCATATTCTTTAGCTGTTACATATACTAGTATCGTTTCTTATCTATTATTCGGACCATCCGGATAGTTAAATGGTAACTGTACCTTGCTACCTAATGGAAATAATACACATTTTAAAACCTTAAACTTAAAAACGATTTCAGTTTAAAGTTAAAAGGGCAATAGCACGCAACGGAACTCAAGGAATGTGCTAAACTAAATTCAGTAAAAACAAATCATTTCTACAAAATCAGAAACTAATTCAACTGCACCGGCACTCACTGCACAGAAAAAACGGCGTCTGAACTGCTAAAAAGACATCTCCGAAGAAAAATAGCAATGTAATAAGGCATGGTTGTAAAGATTTGGCGAGTAGAAAAATTAAATCACCATTTGAGATATGCATTCATATTAAGCCATCTTTGGAGCTAAGCCATGTTGGAAACCAATAAAATCTCCATTAACGAGGAATTTACGGTCTCGGCTTCAATTGCATGACGGAGGTTCAGCTTGTAAAATCATGTCCTTTGAGAATTAGCTCCCGACAGCTCTTCCTTGCCATAATGAGATAAACGACATTTTATATGGCCAGGCCCCACTACCCAGTCAACCAGCCAAGCCCGCCGTAGCCTCTAGTGAGCAATTTTACAATCACTGTTTTTGTGATCTGCTTGTCTTTGCTCACCCCTAGCCCATTATTCTTAACTCGGGAAAAGAAAAAGTCGCTGGATTTCGAAAACCTGGAACGATTTCATTATCGCGGGCAAACTGATTTGGAAGTTTCTACGCGAGAATAAAAATAATTTCAAATTAGTTTGATTTCTCCAGGGACAGCGTTTGCCAACGACTGCAGAGACTCACGTGGTTATTTTATCCACAGGTTCAGAAATGTTATTGAAAAAGAATTTGAACTCTTCGTAACGGAGCAACAGCGATCGACAAAAACGGTTTATTTGTTTTCCTGGAAAGGGAATTATTTTATTTTTAAAGTGAATTTTAAAATCCTTAATGTAACGTCTGATTGCAATTTCTAAATTCAAATTTCTTTTCCCACGAGTAACATCCACCTAGTTACGTATTCCTAGCTGTGGAATGCCAAATTTGAGCTAAAAAACAGAATACTGTTGCTGCTGTTTTGCGCATACTTTAAAGCTACTTCGTTTTATAAAGTTTCTTCAAACCTTTACATTGTAAGATCGGAATATTTTAGTTAAACTTAAAGTATTTCTCTCTTTTTGGCCTAAAAAAAGATAAGAGAAGACATAATGGATCGTTAAAATATTTCAAAAAAAAGTTTTAAATAAATTGAACTAATTAATAAATAATCAACAGTAAAAAAAATTAAAACTGCTGTTACGAGATGGAGAAATGGATACTTTCGGTCAGACAGAAACCTCTCAAGAAAAACAGCTCGAATAGAACAACAATGAAATGTCTACCTTTGCGCGATAAGTTAAAGATATAATAACTTTAGTTGGGCCTGTGACAAACACGTTTTGGATCTTTTAAGGAGTTCATTTGTCAATGCGAAAAGTGAGATTTAAGTAGGAAAAACCTCTGACATTTTGGGCATTTAAAAAGGGGTTCTATCCTCGAGATTGTTCACTGCAACTAATTGCAATTTGAACAATGTCTACTTAGTTATTATACTTTTACACTTTATTTAAAAGATATTGGTCAGAATTCTAAGCACTTTACTCTATTTTTCATTTGAGCAACTTTCTTTCAACTTAAAATGCAAAAAAAAAAAAAAAAAAACACAATACAGTTTATTTGAAAACTGAAACAGATATAAATACCGATCTTTGCTTCGAAAACCCATTCGACAGGTCTTTCGTTGTAAAGCAAGTTAAAAAGGAAGAAAAAAAAAGAGAATGAAAAAAGAACATGGGATCTTTCTGATTTGGCTGTTTTAAGG
The DNA here is from genome assembly GCF_026930045.1 of Uloborus diversus. Lineage (NCBI taxonomy): Eukaryota > Metazoa > Arthropoda > Arachnida > Araneae > Uloboridae > Uloborus > Uloborus diversus. The sequence goes on from NC_072733.1 coordinate 190,617,650, forward strand.
GTGAGCAATTAAAAATCTTATCATTAGCCTCTACGGAAAAAAAAGCAAATTATTTTAATATAAAAATCAATTGTTACTTTGTGATCTGCTTGTCTTTGCTCACATCAAAAAATCACAAAATTACAAATGATTTACGTATATATGTTTGAATTTTTTTTTAATTCAAAAAATAGGAATTTGTTTAAAAGATCAAAATGCATTTTTATTTAATATGCAACAGCCTTAACATTGACGAAAGTAAGAGCTTAATTGTATCAAATGGAAATGAATTCAATGTGTAAATGAATTTGTTACTCATATAAATTAATAATTAATGAGATGAAAGTGATTTAGTTTTGAAAATTATTCTTCTTTTTCTTATTTTTATTATTTGTTGAAAAATGAAAATAATCGAAATAAATTTATCCGCAGATTTAAAACTAACGAAGGTAAGCAAATTATTTAGGGTCATTCAATGTCAAATCATCCAGCGAAAACGTGATTTGACACCAGAGGTTCTCCGTTCTTGATAAAACTTCTTGAAGCTGTTATATACATGGAGATAAGAATAACTGGAAGTTTTTAACTTAATATGACAATTACTTTTTAAATGGCAGCACTTTAAAATTTTCCCTAATTTTTGTCGTTTAGCAAAAATCACATATCCAGCAACCGTTACATACGTACGCAGTTTTCTCTATAAAATAATTATTTTTCGAGATAGAAAGTTAATGTTTTTTGAATTAACATTATTAAAAATCTTAAAACAGCAAAATTGACTTCAATTTCGGACATTGACTTGTGCTCAGAAAGTGTTAAATAGCATTTTTAGCTCTCCAAAACTTCCAAAAACCAATATACTCTTGGAAACTAGATTAAAAATTGTACAAACTTATGCAATAATATTGGTGGGGTTGGGAGTTTTATTCAAGTTAGAGATGATCAAAAGTGTACTTTTAAAATGCACAAAAATCAACCAAAGGTTTTCTCTACTAGATTAAAAATGAAATCAGGCATTCAGCTCCATCAGGGTATGTTAATGAGTTAAATTAAAGTGAAAAATATTAATATATGAGCTTTTTTGATAATTATTTAAAACGACTGCTGAAGTTGGAGAGCTCTCAACTTTTGAGGTTGGATTCTTCTGTCACCCATCAGATATACAGGGAAATAGCCAGTTTCTAGGGGGAAGTGGATGCATTTATTAGCTCTTAGAGGTGCCAGTTTCATCTTCACGGGTTTTAATCATGTTATGAATTAAAATCTTATTTTAAGGCTCTGAGAAGTTTAACTCCGACTCTGACAACGTTTACCTCTGTTTCGGAAAATAGGGAGGGGTAATTGGCGCTAAGTTGAGTTGAGAAACTTTCTTAGCAGTTTTTCAAATATATTCCAACTAAAATCCGATGAGCCAATGACAAGTCTATTTTTCACTAAGCTCCCCTAAAATAGGTAAACATAATCAAGGTCACAATTCAACTAACCAGAGCTGCACTATACAATTATTTCACAGCGGTGTTTTGGAAGTCCAAGCTCTAGTCACCACTCAAAATCTGATCGAGTGAGAAATTTATATTTTTATTTTAGCAATATATTTTTAACTCGATCATCTGAAATTCTGAAATCAAAAACTGCTTTAATCAATGTCGGTTTACTTTTTGCTTTTTTTTCTTTTGTTAAGCAAGCAATATCAGTTTAACGTCACAATTATCAGTCAATTGTTCTGCAGGTGCCAAGATATCCGTGCAATTACATTTCACTTCAGATAATTTTCTCCCAAACCCACTGGTAATTTTTGGGACCCTAAATAATTCTATTTATGAAAGTGCCAGGCATTAATTTCGAACATTATCTAAAGTACGTAGCACATACTTATATTTAAAATTAAAAGTGTATTGTTTCGTAAATAAAATTATTACGATAAAGTGTACAAAATTCTGTTTAATTAATATTATTTTGTATTTTCTAACTTGTATTTCACTGTATATTTTTTAAAACAGTGTGATAAAGTAGAAAACATATGTAGAAGTCTATTTGTGAATGTAAACATTTTTTAGGCCTGAAATAGAATTTCTGTGGTCTTCTGACAAAACTTTTTAAGTACTCTTTTTTACACGGAATTTTAATTTTCGATTTACAGTCGCAAATGAAAGAGATCACCTGAAACTGGCTGTCCGAATGCCTCAGAAACTTATCTTAAGTCTTAAACGTGTTTCCACTTACAAATTTATTTCTGCGTACGGTGTTTTTAATTATATTACTGTAACAATAAAAAATATTTAATAAATGTCATTCAAGTCAGAAAATGCAAAGATAAATTAAAAAGACTAAATTTTGTGAACTTGAACCTTTATAGTTTAACAATATTATCCAAGGCACATTTTGTTTTTCAACTTTAAACATGAATACATAGTTACAAAATAATCACTTACTAAAAATTTTTTTTTCACCTTTAATCGATTTTTAATTTATTAGCAATTTGAACATTAGATTTCTTACTGACGACGTTAACTTTAAAGTGGCATTGTTTGTGTGGTAAAAAAATAAAGTTTCGGAAAGCCATCATAGAGGAAATAAATTTCCCATTGGAGGTTCAAGTGTATTAAAAAAACGAAAACATAAATTTGACACCCAGTCACATTTCGTAAGAAACTTTTGTCCGAAAAAAAAATTAATAGAAGAAAACAAGGGTCAAGCAAACAGTAATAAAGATACAGCTTTAGTCTAGCCACCTTTCACGTGGACAATTGGCAAGCAACCAGTGAAGACAAAACCAAGTGACTGAGTGCAGTAGAGGAGGAAAATGTTCTTGGTTCATAAGATAAAATATGGTTCTGAAATTTGTAAGTTGGTTTTATGACAATAAATTTCTAATAAAAAAATTTTGAAAAAAAAAAAATAGAACCGACTTCAAAATTGCTCTAAAAAGTGAAAAATAATTTTATTCTTTAAACACCATCGATAATGCTTTTAAACATAATTTTTGAAGTTGGCGCAAAAACAAAACGTAAAATCCAGTGTAACCATGCTTCGTTCATATTTTTTTTCAGAAAAGCATCCAAAGTTACGAACGAAACATTTATCTCGCTATTCAAATATGCTGTCATCAATGCATACTGTATGTGATAGTGAAGAAATTGGTCCTGGTTAAATTTATAGTTGTATTTGAGTTATGGCTGTGAATGATTTTATCTATCGTTTTTGCACCAACTTCAAAAATTATGTTTAAAAGCATTATCGATGGTGTTTAAAAAATAAAATTATTTTTCACTTTTTAGAGCAATTTTGAAGTCGGTTCTATTTTTTTTTTCAAAATTTTTTTATTTCATTCTTTTTAGTGTAAATGTAGGTATTTCAGAAATAATAAGAAGTTACCATCACGAAACTTCACATTTTTTCTTAAAAATGCTCTATACTAAAAAAAAAAAAAAAACTATTGACACGCGTTAAACTTTAAGCGATTGGCACTAAAAACTTATCTTTGTTCCTCTCTGGAAATCATGCGTAGTTAATTTAATTATAACCATTTAAGTATTACGTTTTTTCTAACTAAATTACATTCCACAGCATCTAAGTTGCTCATGATGCAATCCTGTATTTTCTTACTTAGCCCCGATCATCTGTTATCGGCATAGATGATAACGATAAAAATACTACAGAGTAGTTGAGTCAAACCTAATGATAGCATTGTGAAGGCTAAGCAGATCCTAATCACTGCATCACCTCGCTTCCAGGTTAGGTTTACCCCTACTATGGAGCAATAGCACTGAAGAAAGAAAGATTTTGATAATTCACATAGGGTTACTATAAATCAGAGGGTTACTAAAATAAAATTATTTACGCCAAAAATGAGACGACAGCGCCAGATTCCCCATTATCGAAATATCCCTTGAAGAAATTTGATGCTTGCTTCAGAGAAGCTATCATTCAAAATTATCATTACAATTAATGTTACTGTTATATGGCACCAAACTTTTATAACAATGAGTTTCATATTGTCGCGTAGATGAAGATAGCGAAGACAATGTGAAAGCAAAATGAAGCGAATACTCGTTAGTCTCAACTCGAGATCTTTATTCAGAACCACGAATGGACGTTACATCTCCTTATATACAACTTGAGAAAGTGCTGGAACTTTCCAGACTAGGAAAGATACAGAAATTAATAGAACATTCGAGAAAATACGGGAAACAGTAGAAACGAAATTTTAGTAAAATTCACTTTGTCCTAGTCGGGATTTGAAATCGGGTCGCTCGTGTGGGAGGCGAGAATTCTACCACTGAGCCACCGTTATCCATGGATAAAAAGTGCGAACTTCGCTACAATATCATTTTAATCATTTAATAGGGAAATTGCATAAAATTTACTGTTTTTTGCCCATAACCTTTTTTTAAAGAGCAAATATGGTCAAACAAAGTAATGGGACCTAAGTTGAGCCATCCCCTATCCATTAAAAAAAGAATCATCAAAATCGGTTCACTAGGTGAGACGCTATGAGTGGACAAACAAAAAAAAAAAACATACATACGGTATGAATTGATAACCGCCTCCTTTTTGAAGTCGGTTAAAAAAAAATTGTTGGGACTAACAAAATCCATTGTGAAAAAAATTGTAAGAATTTAAATTTATAACATGATTAAAACTAGTGAAGAAGAAGCTGACATCTCTAAGAGCTAATAAATGCATTCACTCCCCCCTGTAAATCTGATGAGTGATAGAAGAGCCCAACCTCAAAAGTTGAGAGTTCTCAACTTCAGCAGTCGTTCTAAATATTTAAAAAAAAAAAAAAAAAACCGCTCATATATTAATATCAATATTTTTTCTTCACTTTAGTGCATCTAACTAACATGTCCTGATGGTGCTGAATGACTGATTTTATTTATTAGTTTATTCTTTGATCTAGTAGAGAACATTTTTTGTTGATTTTTGTGGATTTCAAAAGTACACTTTTGATCATCTCTAACTTGAATAAAACTCCAAACCCCACCAATATTATCGCATAAGTTTGTACAATTTTTAATCTAGTTTCTGAGAATATATTGTGTTTTGGAAGTTTTGGAGGGCTAAAAACGCTATTTAGCACTTTCTGAGCACAAGTCAATGTCCGAAATTGAACTCAATTTTGCTGTTTCAAGATTTTTTTTAGTTATTTTAAATGATAAATCTTAACTCTAATTATAAATTTGACTTTACAGTACAATACCAATCAATATGCAAAATAAATAAATAAATAAATAACTCTCTATCTCGAAAAATAAATCTTCTATAGTGAAAACTGTATATGTACGGTTGCTGGATTTGCGGTTTTTGCTAAACGACAAGTTTTGGGGAAAATGTTAAAGTGCTGCCATTCAAAACTTAATTGTCATCTTAAGAAAAAAATTTCCAGTTATTCTTATATCCATATACAGAACAGCCTCACGAACTTCCATCGAGATCTGAGAACCTCGGGTGTCCACCTCTGGATGATTTGACACACCCATTATTATGCGATTTTAAGCAAAAATACTAAATTTTTGACCCAACAACTGCAAAAGAGTTCATTTGATACCAATAATTTATTCAGATGTAATTTTATTTTCATCCACTTTTTGAACATCATTTTTGGTAATAATAAAAAAATCAAATCGTGCTAAAAATTATCTGCCTTTGTATTTCATAAACGTTTGTCATACCTCATTTTCTTATTAACTTGTATACTTTTTACCTATTCACATTAAAAAAAAAATTCAATGTTGACTAAGTTTTGCAGCTTTTTTCTTCTACATTTACACGTTTTAATATTGGGAGAAAAATGCTTCTTGTAGTGGTTCGAGAAAATGACTAATTTCGTTTTCACAATGATAAAACGTTTTCGTTTTATATAAACGAGATGTTTTAGTTCTTTAGAAAAAAAAATCCAATGTCAGGATGGTATATTCCAAATAACATGCAGTTGAAGTCAATTGATCGAGAGAGAGAAGATTTAGTTAATATCTGAAAATTGATGAAGTTAAACAGGAAAATACGCTAGTTCAGTTTTAGATATACTTCTTGTTATGAACTGAAATATTCATGTTGAAAATACTTTTCAACATGATGATGATAAGATCTTCTTTCTGAGAATAAAAAAAGGTAATTTTAGTACATGATTTTTTCATTTAGATAAAAAAAATGGTTGGCGCTCCACTCATTTTTAACATTATTTCTCGTGAAAAAGAATAAAATCGGACTTGATGTATCCAAAACAGAGATAAAAGCAAAAAGTAAACATATTTAAAATATTGGGGGGGGGGGAGAGTTTATAGGAAGAGAAAACATGCCGATCGATTAGTTGTTTCTTCTGTATGTTACCCTTTTTCTTTTTAAACTTTTGAGGCAACAATCTAATTTGAAACAAGAACACCTCTTGCTCGAAAAATATAGACTAGTATGACTCGTACCCATCATTCATATTTTAATATAAACAACTTTTCATCCAATCATACAAAAAATATTTATTTAACTCGTGGATTTCCTTTAAACAATCTTTATCAGAAACAGTTTATGAATCAAACCATGAAAAGAAAGGATCAGCGGATTTGATATTTTAAAAGTATCCTTTGAACAATCAAATGAATTTTAACATCGATGCTCAAAAAAAAAGGGGGGGGGGGATATCCAAACATCTCTCTTTCTTTCTTTTTAATTCTAAAAAGCTGAGAAAGTTAGAGATTCTGAATGCATATTTTAATATGTTTTCTTTCTTTTTTCTAACGTAAAGAATGATATTATGAAAAATTGAACACTTTTCAGTAGACAACATCAGATTCTAGGGTGAACGTAGAAGTATATATCAATTCCGACTTAACAAGCAGTATGAAAGAGGACTGCCTGATTTAATTACTTTAAAGATCTATTTTTAAGGCTCAAAATTTTCTTTAAAATAAAAAGTGTCTTCGTGAAATTTGAGAATTTTATTTAAGAAACTACTAACGTTAAAAATTATTTTCTGGCACCAAAAAAAATCGAGAAAACAATAGAGATTCTGAATATTATTTTTTTTTTTTTTTGGAAAAAGTAGGGATGATTAGTTTTTTAAACCAAAACATATTTTCTTACAGACGAAACATTAGTGAAAACGAACCAGCCGTACAAACGCCGTGATTACTCATGTGGTACACCCGATTTTCTTTAAACATTCGCACCTATGAACGACGCACTTTTATCATTAATAATACCTCCGACTCATACCTCATGGACCTACCTGGATAGTCGATGATAAATTTCACTTGGTGTTTCTTCCTACTAGCGCGGGGAAAACGAATGATTACTCGTCGGTTTTGTAAAGTAAACTTAGCCATTTTAAGTAAATGAAAAATCGGTTACAGCAAAGTACATGGTATTTACGCCTTTAATGGAGTATAACTGCAATTTACGCTAAGATAGATGAAATATTTTCCGAAAATTTTAAATCCATCCTGATTTTTTCCACTTACCACAGATCAAAAGTTTTGAAGCCCTCATAACTGCAACGCACCTCGTATTTTTTCCCTCAAAAGAAAAAGCTACGAACGATTTTATTTTTGATATAAATGATTGAGATTTTTCATTAATTTTTTTTTCACTTAGAAACATTTGAAAATAAAGGAAAAATCTTATGAACAAGCTTTAACTGCCTTTTGCTTTGTACAACTAACTTCAGAAATTGTTCTTACTGTTTTTATTGATTTATTTTTTAAATATTCGAAATGTTACACTGAGAAAAATTTTTGCTGATCTTATCTTTGCAATTTTTCTGTTACATTTGCATATTGGAAATCAGATTACTTGCATTTTTGCAAGTAATCTGATTTTACTTGATTGTTCAAGTAAAATCAAATTTACTTGAATTTAAAAAATCTGATTAAGAGTTGATTAATAGTTGTCATTTATTAAAACATAATCCCTAATAGTTTGAGACAATACATTTTGTACCCCCTACTGATAATAATTAAGTCTTCGTTTTCCATGAAAGTGATCCATTTTGTTTTCAGAAAGTTCATTTATACTTGAAAATGGTATATCAATACCTGAAATAGTTTGCAGCTTAGACTAATCATGACCGACTTAGCAAATGCAATAAAATTTATGCTGCTATGTCGGAAAGTACGCTAGTTTAATTCTGGACTAGTTAGTCGTCAAAGCAGGATGATTGATCCAAATAAAAAAATATTTCTTATCACTCATTTTTAAAGTTCATTTTTAAAAAATGAACATTGGTTTAACTATAGCTACGCTTCATGTTTTACTCCAGCAAACACAAAATCGCGTCCAATGTGTATTTTTCTTGTTTTGACAATTCGAAGACCACATTTCTTTCAGGTAAAATTTCTTTCACTAAAATATTATACACTGTTAAAACTACAGGATGCATTCGGCACCTTTCAGGGGAGAAACTCTTGTTCACCAGCGGCACCCAATACGGAGCCGAAATCGCACCTCTAAATAGGGTGAAAAACAGGCACCTTTTAAAAACTAGACAGCCGGAGTGAAAAAAAGGATCCTTCGGAGAGAGAAATGGCACCCTTACTATAGATCCTCCTCCCCCCTCCCCCGTATTGTGTGCGTTTTTGAATACAGTTGTGTATTTTTTTTTTTTTTTAGTTTTGTTTTGATTTATGATATTCTACGTTTTGGACATTTTTCACATTGAACTCGGTATTGGAAATGATTAAAACATGTAATTACAGCATTTGATCATATTTCAGAGTTTTCAACATAGTTAAGAAGTGCTCATAGCGTTAATTCATCTGATCGTGCTCTAATTCAGTGTTTCTCAACCTCTTTTGACCCACGGGCGCGGTAAAAGCAAATGAAAAACTTTGCGGACCGGTGAAATCTTTATCGTTTTCTTAAAAAATCATAAAATAAATAATACGAATAATAACTCTGGTGTCGTTAAAAAACATGTGAAAAAATTCAGGGTTCTGATGTTTTTTTTTTTTTTTTTTTTTACAAAAAATAATGTTAAGAATTAATAAAACAATAAATATCTACCCCTTCACTTGGTATCAAAGATCTGTCACAAATACGTTATAATTTAAAAACGAGTAATTATTTAAAACATGTGAGAAATTATACATTTACTAAAACTTGACGTATTCCGAAAATGAAGCATAGCTGTACTTATGGATTATTTACATGATGAGCCAAAAATATTCAGGGATATTACAATTACGGAAAAACAAAATCGTTTCATAAACGTTAATCAAGAGTAACAAAATAAAATGCACATAAAGTTTTTCAACAGTTAAATAAAAAACCAAAAGAAAGTTCTAACGCTATCGAGGACCGCTAACAGGAAATGATTCTAACACTTGAATGAAAATGCAAAAAAAAAAAAAAAAAGAAAAAAAGAGCTAGACTGAGAGAGATTTTTTTTTTCGCTAGCTTTCTGTTATGATCTTCGAAGCACAAGAAACATTTTTATTAAGGTTCTTTTGGTGACTAATAAAAGCTGCTTATCGAGTATTCAAGAAAATAATGACAGATATTTTTAGTAGCGTTTTGAATGATGGAAATTCCACGATAGTAACGGTAAACGAGAACTAGAAGACTAACGGTTACTGAAAAGCAATAAATGCACTTTTAAACACTTAACTATGTTTGAAAGCCCTAAAAGCTACGAAGTGATCAAAAGCTGTACTTACTTGTAATTTCGGATAGTTAATCCTAGAAAAGTTGTGTTTTAATCCAATAGTGTACTTCATTCAATGTGAAAGACACACAAACGCAATCATCATTTGTCCGTTATATTGAGGTGGTTGAATGTATGTCTAAGGCAAAAAGCGCATGCGCAATGGGTCTTTCTGCGATTGCATGCTGTTTTGGCTCCTCTGCTCTATTTTCTGGCTTGCGTTGCACCTTCAGGCACTATGCTTTCACCTTAGAGGGAATATTTTCACTCGTCTGGAACCTCTCGTTTTAACAGTGTACTCACAATCTTAGAACGGATGACTATCGGAAATGATAAGTGTCAACAAAAGAAAAGTGTTCAACTTCAGTGACAACCATTTTCAGTTTAAGTGATTAAGTTTAAGTGAACTGGAGAGTCGAAGGAGAGAAGACAGACCCCAATGCCTGGAATGCTAAAGGTACTGATTCGGGCTCCTTAACAAAAATGCTTTTAACAATTTCATGTCAGGCAGACAGCTCTGAAGAGTTACATGATCATTATATAAATAGTATTTATATCGTTATTACAAGTAATGGACAAATACAATATTCTAAAGGAGATTTGCTTCATTTTTTTTTCTTATTTCAGCATTTTAATATTTCACACAAAATTGATCATTTTCAGAAAATCAGTAAAACACTCATTTTGAAATGCGTTTAAATCAATTTCAAAAATATTTAAACGATTTGATAATTTGTTTTTCTATGAACGACTGAAAAACAATATTTTGTTTCGAAATACATTTTGAAAGTTGAGTTAGATTTATTGATAAACGGGAAAAAAAATGTTAAAAAAAAAACGATTTTATGATTATTTGTCTTCCTTGCTCCGCCGAGGGAAAAAAACTGAACATAGATCTCAATCTTAATTCTTCTTATGAAAGATTCGTACCATATTTTATTTTTAAAATGCAAAATATAAATGTTTTAATAATTAATCATCAATCTCAGTGTAAAGACCGGATAAAATTATGAGGACAATGAAATTTTTTTGCAGAAACACGCTACATTTGGCTTACATATCCATTTTATTATTTTGACTTTTTAATGAAATCATATTTCTATTTGAATATAGTTAGGGTGAGGTTGCTATCATAGGGCCGGGGCTTGTTGATCAACCACCCTAGGAGATATTTACAAGGGCTACCCCCCCCCCCCTCCTCCTCACAAACACACAAAATCAACAAATAGAGCTTTGAAAAAATTGAACTTATTGTACGACGTCGTTTAAAAATGTATCGGCATAGTGTCTTGAAGTGTTTGAAGTACAATTTTAAGTTACGTTTGGTGGAAAGTTCTGGGTCTTTCTGCGGGAGTTTTCGACCCTGAAAATTTTTTGTTCGAAGGAGTCAATTTTAAGCCATAGTATGAGTGAATGTTGCAGTTAGCAATCGTTAATCACTTATCTTTGAAAATTAAGGGGGGGAAACTTTTTTTTCTTCTCACAAACTGAAATATTAAAAAAAAATCAATTAATCTTGTTACTTGATATTAAATTCAACATACCTTAGAATTATGTAAAATGATAAAATACGATTTGAAAAGTTGAGTAAATGGCTATTTTCTAAGCAACTGCCGTTTTAACATTTTCTTTAATTGTTTAAGGATAACTGTTTTACTGTCCGATGTCACGCTCAGATTCATTTGAGGCAGTGAGAAGCAAAAGGATGTAAGCGGCAAAATTAAAAAATTGGAGATAACCAGTACAAATGGTAGGTGACCCTTTCTTCTATTTTGGAGCAAGAGCTAGTAGCATTGATAGGTGCTGGTATACAGCGTGATTTAGAAAAACTTTTTAATGAAAGTCTACCCAGGACCGGAACTTTAAAGGCGTTTTATTCAAAACTGGAAAATGTCCCTTTACATTCCTTTGCTTGTCTCACCTGAGGTTTTTAAATGCATGATTTGTATTTTGTTGAGTCGGTATTTATTGTTATTTTTACTTAAGAATTTTTAAGGATCTTGAAATGCGAAGAGTTTCAACTCTTTACGAAATGACAAGTGGTAAAAAGTTACGCCCTTCCAAAATGTTTAGAATACCGAAAGCAAAATTTCTACTTTAAATAAATGCTTCCAAAAAGCAGGAAGAAAAAATCTCTTCTTCCCAGTCATGAAAAATCACTTAAGAAAAAATGTGTCGACAAATCTTCTAAAACTTAGGTATGGTGAAAAGTGACGGAATCAATCTGAATTTGATTGGTTGGAAGATATTATTGCTAAAAAAAGTCCTACATTCATTTAAACAGCAAATGGAGTATGCGAATCTTCGCATGAATATATTGGTTTAAAATTTTGACCAAATTTTGGAAAAATGCCTCTCTAATGGATTATATAGATGATAAATGCATTTGTCCATTTAAACAAAACCTGCTGAACCAATTCTCGCAAAACTTGACAAATATATTATTTTGGTCACCATTTAGTAGTTTAATGTAAAAATGCTGTTTCAAAAATATGTGCGCAGCATTCTTTTTATTAAAAAAAAATTGTATGAACTTGTAAACATTCAAAAAATGTTTCCATCTTCATTCGGTCAAACATATTTTCTTCTCAGTTCAATTAAAACACGATTTCCCCAAATAGCATATGCATTTTTTTTTTTTTTTACTTTTTAGTTCATTGAGTGAAGTGTGCCATCAAATCTTCCTAATAACCAGTGGTATAACTAAACAAACCATAATTTGGGTCTATAGATTAATTTCTTCTTTTTTTTAGTATCATTTGAAAAATTACCTGAAAGAAAAAACATTTTTTGAATTTACGATTCTTAAACATATTGCAAAATCAAAAACATTTTTCTATTTATTTTCTTTTGCACATTAGAAATAAACATTTTCAAATGTTTTTTTATCGATGTGTTTTGTACATACGTTTCTGAAAAAAGACTATCAGCAAAGCCTGATTTGTATTAAAAAGTAAATCTGGTTAAATTCAAGTCCAGAACTTTGACTTCTAGATTTTAATTAATTTTCTTCTTCTTCTCTTTTTTTTAGATAGAATGAAAACATTTATTTGCTGCGAAAGATTCTTGAACAAATATTACTTTTCGCACGCCTAGGTATAATAATTATATTTTTTGCTCAAGAATGTTAACATCTAAGTTCTACAATTGTTTTTCTTTTTATTATGAAAGGAATAGTTTCGCTGAAACTGCTTTGTAATTTTTTTTATTGATGCTGTTAGATGAATGTCTCATTTTTGAAAAAAAAAATATTTTTATTTTCAAAACTTGTTTCATCGAACAAATCAAAAGAGAAGGAGTAAAAGAATTTCATACTTATTATTTTGTTAATCACACATTGTGATGCCCTTATTCTAAACCAAATTGCTTAGTGATAACTGTCCTGCAAGTAAACTTTGGGTTGTTACTTGAAAAGGTTACAAAATGGTTAATGATCTGAAAGGTACACTTATACTTAGATAAGGATTGATTAAATATTTTTTTAGTATATAAGTTGAATATTAAAACATTTGAGAGGTTCTTGAATATGTTGCGGTTTTCAAAAAGATGTTTTTATTTTCTCAAATTTTTAGATATTAACACTTCAAAAGCACAGCAAAGAATTGCTTATAAATTTTACTGTGCTTCTTGAGGTAAAAATATAATTAAAATGATATAATAGACCAGAGGAAAAACACAAATGATTCAAGATTCCTTTGCAGCAAATAAATGTTTCCTGTAATAAAAAGAAATTGCATTTTTATTTAAAAAGTCCAATTAAATTCCAACTAATTTAGAGAATTACAACCGTATTCCTCTTAAAAACCTTAGTTAAAACTGTTCATTTATGAATTAGCAACAGCGTTTGAAGATGCATTTTGAAAAAAGAAAGTCTGAATGTATCCGATAACAGGAAGTTTTCGGGTTCGAAGGTAACGAGGACTTCCTCTTTATCAATATTCTTTATGATATATTTTTTTCCCATGTCTTAGCTTTTCTCCCCAGAGGCAACACTTTTTAAGGATTAGACAAATTAAAATGCTTAGTATTTTCAAATTGTGAATGTTTTTTCTTAAAGCGAGTGTCTGCTTTGGGCATCTATGTAATCAATGTTAAGCAATTAATGAACAATTAAAAGCTATGTAAGCCAAATAATTGACAATGTCTCATTTTTTCTTTGGCTGTTTGAAAACTGATGATTATTTGATTATTATGCTCTGATATGAATAGAGAATCCGTATAAAAATAAGTTGTTCCGAAATACATTGTACGGATATTTTATTTTCAAATTCAAATGAAATGTAATTAAATCTTTATAACAGAGCGAAAATTTAAAAATTTTTATGTGGCGTCATCTAGTAGGCAAGTTGAGAATGAAATGTTAAATTTTAGTAAATTGAAGTTAAATATTTTGAGGCAAATTTTATATAAACAGTCGTATAAGAAAGGAAATAAATAAATAATTCAAAAAATATTTTGAATGCGAAAACTCAAATTATTGTTAAGTATTGAACCAAAATTATATAAAATGCTATATTTTTACTTTATCGAAACCATTTATTTACAGATAAAGAGTGTTAAGACATGCTCCGCCATCTACTGGGGATATCAGTCACAAATCAAACATGTTTGTAAATGTAATTAATTTAAAGCAACCGCTTAAAATTACATTTTAAGAAACAATATTCATTAACAAAATACAAAATACTAATGAAAAAACCCTCAAGCTAAACTCCGTTGGCCAGAAGCGTTATGTGGGCAAGTTTATTAGTTTTCAGAACAAAGTTTTTCGAAAACATTCAAAAAAGTATTAACGTGAAATAAAAATTGTAAAAAAATTGAACAACTAGTTTTTCCAATCAGTTCATAGAAGTATGAGATGTTTTACGGGTATGGGGGGGGGGGTGTATTACTGGTAGTTTATAAGCCGCATAAATGCAAGTGTTATTATACGCTGTAGTGTACTGGATTTTCGTTGGCTACAGTTCCCACAATGCACTGCAGTGTCGGTTTTGACTCGCAGTAACGTCACATGAATACTGTCCATTGTAAACGCGCGCACAACATCTGTATCTTTTTAATGGTGGCTTTAAGCTTGGCCTAAAATCACGTGGAAATTTTTAAGGGCATTGAATTCTGCTGAAAGAGAAAAGTGCTGCGTTTCATGGAAAAAGTTCAACTAAATGACTCTTTACTATATTGGCTATCAAAAAAATTCACTATTTGCATTGCATTTTTTTTTTTTTTTTTGCTGTTCTGTTTTGCTGCTCACAAAATTCATTTTACGTTTTTCAATTTTTCATTCACCACAAAATTCGACTAAAATGTTAACAAGAGTAGACCAATCTGTAAATGAAAACATCCCAGAGAATAAACTTGTTTTTTTTTTCTTTTTAAATAGTAATTTAAAAAAAAATAATAATAAAGTTTGATTTTTTTTTCTTGGGTGAATATGCAATAGTAAGTTGAACACTTACTAAGAGAAAACATTTAAAAAACTGCTGGGTTTATTCCCTAGTTGGTCGTGTTATTTACTGGGTTGGTACCCGTTTTTGTATTTCAACAACCTTTAAAAAACCAGATGCTGAACCTTTATAGTTCTTAAAACTTTTAGAAACTAATTAAATAAAATCAAACAAACTATTTTTACTACTCTGTCTCAAATGCTACAGGTTTTATCGATGTTGATGATGTGCATTTTTGAAAATTGGTAAAACAAAAAATTTTACGTGGTGCCATCTAGTTCGCGAAACTAGAATGAGTTGTTAATTAATCCAAAAAAAGTATTTTTTGAAAAATTTCAATTTTTTCGAGTATCATTGGAAAATGTAAAAATTTATTTATTTATTTATTGTAAAGATTATTTATTAACAATTATTGCGCAAAATCTACTTAAAATATACATTATTGAAGTCATTTGTAAAAATATTATAGTAATATATAATGGTATTAGCTCCTCTCTCCCTCTTTTTTTATCACTTACAAATTTGAAGTTGGTCGGTCAATGACCATGATTGTTAAACGCTGAGATTCGTGAAATAATAACTACCATCTCTGAATGTAGCTTCATCAATTCAATTAGAGATTAAAATTTCATATGTGTCTACGCGTTCTGGTCCTGACAGTTCCCTTCTGCGTCCTTCGTGTGTTTTTACAGCTGAATCTTCCTGAAATGAACTATTATGCGGTGTCATTATTAACAACATTCAGAATAATAATATATACCATGAGTTCAACCAGAGAGGCACAGATGAGGGGGCATGTGATAAAATTGTATAATAAAACAAAATTGTGTATAAATTTATATATACATATATATCAATATATAGCCTAATTTTGCTGTTATTTTTTTTTATGAAGAGATTTTTTTCAATGAAACGATCGGCTCGAAAGATTCCTCAACGTATTGAAAGGTTGCGCACTTCTGCCCTGTATAACGCCATGCTATTTATTTATTTATTTATTGTTTATTTATTTATTAAAAACGCACACTAAAGCACATTACATTGCACACTACAGAGTCCAGTTACAGTGGCAACAATAATATAAAACTAGCAATCAAAACAGATCATACATTAAAAATATTAAAACAAAGACTAATTGCAAAATGACAAGTTAAAAATATCTATGTCACGACAATGAATGTTAAAAAGCTTGTAAAATTTAAAAAGACAAAAAATATACAGTCTCATTTAGTGTACCAGTATACAGGGGGGGGGGGGAGGAGAAGGGACACTTGTTAACAAGGTCCCAAGCCTGAAGGGGGCCCGAAATTTTTAAAATGAGGGGTAAAATATCTGTAGGAACGTAGGGGTAAACTACATGGCGGGGTAAAAGTCATTTGTGACGAGCCCCAAAATTTTTGTGCACGCCCTTGCCAGAAATAACTTGTCTATGTTATCACAAAATATTAATAGGGAGAGGACCATTTTCGGTTTACATTGGAATCCAGTTTTTGGGGTTTAGCTACTGCCCTAGAAAGATTAAATTAAAATTATAAAATAAATTAACGGAAACCTTAAGCTCTATTACGTGAGATGCGTTGATGAAAGCTCCAATAAAGTGAACCCCGACAAGTCTCTGAAATATGTAATCCAGAATGTAAACAAAATGTTGAAATTCCTCTTATTGATTCTAATCGAATATCGATCTACACAACTCCGTTATCGACTATCACTCGCCGCGCATTCAAAAATGACCGGCATTGCCGACGAAGGCATTTAGCAGGAAGTTTAGATATCTTAAGCAGGTACTTAACAGCAAGAAAAGATGGGTAAAAAGAAAAACATTCGTTTAAGACACTGATAAACATAGCTGTCACTACCAATCAATTGAAAAGTGCGTTTGCATCTAGTACCTAAAAGAAACGTCAGATAAGAAGGGAGAGATTGCTCCAGTGCTTAGCAATCAGAAGACTTCCCCGTCTTAAGTAAGCTGATTTTTTTCTGTATTTCGTCCATCTTCTGTTTTTGACGTGTAATTAAAAACATTACTTTTTTAAACCAAGTAATTTAAATTACCTATTTTAAAAACATTCAAAATTTGTTGGTATGGTAAATTTGATAGGATAACCATTGTGGAAAAAAATAATTGAATCATTTTTATGCCTCTGTCAATTTTTGCTACTATTAAAAAAGTGGCATAAGTTAACTGATTAGTTGTGAACACTAAAAGTATAAAGTGTCATTAATATGTATCACTAAGTTATCAAACCTCGATTAAAAATTTAATGTTAAAGCAACAAACAGCAGTACTTACTTTACGGTATGAAATTGTATTCAGTATTGAAAGTGCAAACAGTAGAGTAATAAAAAATGTATGAATTTTTAAAATGAATGACTTCTGTTTTGACAAACCTCTTAAACTCAGGGCGAATTTCATATTTAAAACAATCCTCCTTTCATTACATAAATAATTTTTTGGAGTTTAGTATTAAAGCTGAAACTATTGTAAGAACAAATTGTGCGTAATTTTTATGCAAAAAATTAAAGTATCGAGCTAGATTTTATTCTAGATATTTTGTTATGAGTTTTAATTAATTCAGGAGCTCTGTTTACGTTTCGTTTTGTTATTCATTCTTGATTTTCTAGATCAGCGTTTCTTAATTTCTTTGATCAGTGGAACCCTTTTAAATGCTCCCTTTTTTCGTGGAACTCTTAGCATTTTGTCAATAGTTTGTAGTGGCGTAGCCAAGATTCTGTTTGAGAGGGAGCGCAGGTTCTTATCTCAAAGAGACTATCACATTAACTATTTGCCGTTAAATTGATAATTAAATAAACTTCATTATAGATCATGGTAATTATTGCTAATTGCTGATTAATATTTGTTATTATAAAACACCAAAACACTCTTATTTGCATAGGCTGCGGTTGCCCCAAAAAAGTGGGGGGTGAAAGGAGGTGTGGGGGAGAGACGCAGGTTTGGTGGGCGACACACTCTTAAAGCTCTTAAGTTTTTTCTTCAAAAATTTGGCAATGGAATTTTTACGGCATTATTAATGAATTTACCTTCTTCCAAAAATTTGATAAACGGACTCAAAAAGCGGGACCAGATGGCCACAGAAGATTCCCTCCTACCCCCCCCCCAAAAAAAAAAAAAATCAAAGTTCCATTTTAATTTTTACGAAATAATAACATGAAAAAAGCATAAAAAACAAGCACTTATTAAGTTAGTTTTTTCTTCAAACACGTGAATAGGGAAGTTGCAACCTATTAAATGTTCATACTTTGGCTATTGGATATTGTTAATTGACCCTCAAAACTAAAAAATTCACCATCGCCGAACTTTAAAACACCGTGATTGATTTTTAATGAATTTTTAAAAATCCACGCGCAAAAGTGCGCTTTTCTGAAACGTCACGAGCTTACGTCACAGGGCACTAATGGGCAGCCTTCCGCCGAAGATCCCTTGTTTTCGCTAAGGACATTTTGAGCGCGCTGATATTTTTATTTTTTAGAAATTCAATAATCCTTTTGAACACACTATGGAGACCGGATTCGTTAAAGCACAATCTAAATAATCATCCTCAAGTAACACCAATGAGATATTCGAATATTTCCGAGAGGATGAGAGGTTTAATGTTTCAGAAACGCGAGGAGTTAAATGCGAGGAGAAAGCCTTTTACGTTTTGTCTTCGAAGCACGTCCTTCGGTTTCTCCCCTATCGGAAGAGCGCATGATGTCACTTCCTATGCCATTTGACGTCACAAGCGCTTGAACTTTAAAAAATAATTAAAAAAAACTACTTATCGTATCGCAAAATTTTTTTCACCTATGATGTTCATACATGTTACTCTATCATATAAAAATAAAATTGAAAAATCGAAAACGTCCCTAGGGCAAAATCCCTATGCTGTTGAAAGTGAGAGGGCCTTTGCCCCCTCGTACGAGCAGCCTATGCCTATTTGTGTTTCTGAGTAATTTTAAAAGGGATAAATGACCTCAGAATTTATGCATGAGTCATATGTTTTAAATATTTTCTTAGTTAGGGAAAGAAATACTGATGCATTTTACCTACAATAGCGTTAATAATTCACTAAAATTTACGAAGAAAATGTTTTTAAACTTAAAAACTAAAACGTCTCTTATTTTACAACAATTTTTAAAGTTCTTTATAAATCAGAGATTTTGATGTCATTGTATGTTATGTTGCCTTAAATTGGTCCTCACTCATTAAATGTTAAATTTGTGTTTTCAACTGCTGCCATAGATACTGGGAGAGTGACTAGTATTAATAGTAGAATATTTGAAATTTACCTTAAAAATCATAATTTTAGACAATATTTGTTAATGATGCAGGAAAGGGAATTTGGGGTGTCCCTCCATAAGTTTTTCAACATTGAAGTCACATTTAAACTATCTTTGGGGATATTAGGGAGCCAGTAGCTTCTTCCAAAATTTTTTAGAAATTGAGGTGTTTAAAAGTGAGATGCTTTATGACTGATCTTGGAAAAATTTCGAAGTTCAAACTCAAAGGCACAATTTCAGACGACAAATAAAAGTATTCCTATCGTTTCTAACCCTGATGGGTAATAAAGCTCAGATTAGTTACGAAAGTAAGTAATAATTAGTACACGAAAGTAAAAGTAAATTTATTTTTCATTTTGGGAAAGCGTTTTTATCGATTTTATAAGTGACAAATTTATGAAAGATGTGGAATGAAAACATACAAGTCTCATGGAACCCCTGAGAGAGCTTCGTGGAACCCTGGGGTTCCAGGGAACACAATTTAAGAAACGCTGTTCTAGATAATTAACCTTCGATATAATTTGGTTCACTTGTGAAACACATTTTGGGAAAGCTAAACAGATTTCTTTGCCATACAGGAGCAAAAAATATCCGAGATTACATAATTTCACTTATCATCGGGGAAATATAAAGCATTTTAAAAGAAAATTTTCAAAAAATTAGCGATATTTATGTATTTTAAAAATTAATTTTGTTTTATTTATTCTTTTATCTTTGCAGTTAACGCTATTAAAAATGAAAAGTCTTTAACAGAAAAAATATGAAAAATACATTGCACCAGCAATTACGTTATAATAAGAAACTATAAATAAAAAAAAAATCAATATTATACCACAGAAAAACTATTCAATAGTTTGTAGTATGAATACGGTATTTTTTAAAGTTTAACAACTGCTGACCGAAAGCAATATGACAAATATCTGAAAAAAAACAAGAAAAACCTTTTTTGCTGAACTTTGACAATTAGCTTTCATTCTTTATTTTATTACTATACTTAATGCAGCAGACTTTCTTTAAAGATTAATTACATAATATAAATATCTCTATTAATATATTTTTACCACAAACACATAATGCACTAGAACGTCGATTATCCAGAATTATTTTAACTGGAACCTCGTTTAACTGACGGCAATATCCTTGAATGATACTTTTCTGGTAACTAAACGATATCACTTTACGGTTGCCCAAGACAGCCATTCCTGCTAAAGCCTACGAATTATATGCGCATTTCTATCACTTTTGGATTTTTTTCAACACCACCAGTAAATTTTTGAGACGCTAAACAATTATAGTTTTTAAAATTTCTGTTTAAACTGAGAGTGATCGAATCTAGAAGTAAACTATTTTTTTTATTAAATAATTACTTTCTTAATAAAGCATTTATTGTTCATTGTCAAAGAACAAAAATTGGATTGATCTACATTATTAATAACACAATAATAAATGAAGATTTCTATATCAATGCCTTTTAAAATTTACCTTGCATTATCTTACTTGTGTAACAGTTATTGAACACATTTATTGCTTATAATTATAGTTAATAAGGTTAAAGACGCCGCATTTAGTGGTTGTTTTGTACATGTGCAAGCGTTCAAATCCAGAGTCAACTTTTTAAATGTCCTCATTAATCCAGAATTTTCGATAGACCGATAGAGATCTAGTCCCAATCACTTCAGTTAATTAAGGTTGTACTGTTTCAACTCTTTCTAAGACGAATGCAATAGCTTAGTTTTAAAGAACTATTCATCTGTCTTTTGAGTGATGTAAGACTACAATGAAGTGCATCCCAGTAAAAGCTTTTTTAATAGTGAGTTGTGTATCGTGTGAATTGTGTTCCTTTGTACATGCATCATTGAACATCAATGATAACTATTTATACTTTCGTTTTTACGTCACTCATCTTGTATTTATACTATACTTTACATTATGTTTATCACTTTAATATTAATCTGTTACATTGATGAGTTAATTTTTTTATTCACGGATACAATTGTTATAGAAATATTGATTTAAGACGGGGAATGCCCAGTTCACTCCAGGGTCCTCCGCACTTAAGCTACACGTGGTTTAACCGGTTAGATGGAGATATGAAGACAACTGTTTTTTGATCCAGACCCAGGACCCGTGCAACCCCTGATCCAGCATCCTCGGAGTTATTGGTTTGGAATATGAACTTGAAGGACTTTGTGACGACGTCTTATTAAAAGTGCCCCATTCATCATTGGCGAACACGAAGAACCTTCAACCGACTGGCATTGAACCCTCGACCCTCCAGTTACGAGTACAATACCTTACCGATCAGGTCGCTATAGCCCTCGTAAAATGAGCAAAAGCACGAAGTTGTGATTTACATTCAGATGCTAATCACAGCTAAAATACCTGTTATTAAACTTTTTATTCTACTCCTTCCATCAGTATTCTGTATATTTCTCCTCGTAACTCCATTTTATTGAAAGTTGTTATAGAGCATATTGATATGCACATCAATGAAGCTAATGTTGTCGTAATTTTGTTAAGTGAGGATCTTTTTCGAAAACTTCATAATATGAATAAGGAGCAAGTTTCTTCCGTACTGCATAATACAACTGTATGACGTTTTACGAAATTTCGTATATATTTTGTTTTAAGAAAATTGATTCAGCTTTTTACTTATTTTTGTCAGTATAATGAATAGTTTTAATGCTATTTCTAACCCCCCTATTACTCTGTTTGCATTAAGCATTTAGTATCAAAGCTGGTTCAATACATTTAACACCGGGAGAGCCAAGAAAAGTTTGACAAGCGCGCTCTTCCAACTTCATTGTAAAACTTGATTCTTGTTTTAGTTTTTAAATTATCAGCATTATTTAACTATTTACAAATAAACATTATTTGGATTCAACTGGTTTTGAAGTAAATCGATCTTCTCTTTTGACAGTTTTCGTTTTAAATTCCCTTCAACTATGGTATTGGTAAAGAGAATCGTCTTTACAATGGCCTTTAATTAAAATATTCATGGAACTGAGTTTGATGTGAACCGGATTTTTGGTGCTGGTTTTTGACTGTTAAGGACGGTTCACTTATCGACCGTCCGTCCCGTCCATCCCGTTTTTTGACGTGACGGACTGCCGACGAAAACAGTAGCATTCACACATGGTCGCCATACATCAATCGCGTAACTAAATTCACACACAAGAGAGAAGAGTGCGCTGCTGGCGGGAAAAAATGAAATGTTTTCCTACTTTTGACGGCCATCAGATATCAAGGTTCTTCTGATCGAAACGAGTCCCGTCCAAGATGGCTTGCTGTCATGGCAACCAGCAAAGAAAACCTGTTTCGGGTGGAAAAACTCGGCACGGACGTGACGGTCGGCCGACAAGTGAACAGCCCTTTATAAGTTCGATTCCTTCCAAGTTGCTTTGAGGCTGAGCAGTATCGACCAAGACCTGTAGAATTACGAAAAAAAAAAAAAAAATTCGAAAAATCATAAATTGAACTGATTTTGATACAAACCGCCTCATACATTCTCATACGCATTTTTTCATATTCTAAACCAGCAAATTTTTACTCAACATTGTATTACGAAATTTAATCATAAAAAGAAGATAAGCGGTTTAGTTCCAAATACTCGTATTTCAATGTTTTTAAGAAGCCATTCAAATGTTATTTAAAAACTCTCCAGTTAAAACAAATCCGTTTCATGATCCAAAATTGTTATTCAAAATATAAAACATGAAAATACGCTTGACAAATTTTTTAAGATGTATTATTGCTTTTTAATGCACGAAATTTGCTTGCAGAGGCGTTAAAAGTATGTTCAGCTAAGACAACATTTTTTACTACATTGTGTTGCTTTTGCATCACCTATATTTCGCGCATTAAGCCATGTCAAAGACACTCCTGAAGTTTAGTTCTGTGTAAGAAAATTTCTCGCGTAACTGCTCACTTTGAACTGCTACTATGAGAAAGTAGATTAACGAGATTTTTCTTAATACAGGTATCACGCAAGTACTATAGAGTGTACGGAAGAAGCTACGCAAATTATTTTCTTTCTTCGAATATCTTTGATGTAATAGCATTCCAGGGTCGATGAGTAAAAAATTCATACAGCTAAAAAATAAAATTTTATTTTTATTTTTTGAATTAATTTTTTATTGTAGAAAGTGGAAATACAAAGAAAACTTTTTGCTGTTTTCATTAGTTTTACACGCAACAGACCGTCTTATTGTAGGGAATACCCGATAAATTCCGTTTACATTGCAACCTGCCATTTAAAGCTTGACCGCGAAGAGAAGGTGGATGACCTTGAAACAAAACCTCATTTTGTATCGCTTGTAATAGGTAGAATCAGCCAGAAAGCACCTAAAAGTAAGAGTCGGAGCCTATATATCACAAAATAATAACAATCAACCTATTACAAACGATACGAATGATGTTTTTGATTCAAGGTCATCCGCCTTCTCTTCGCGGTCAAGCTTTACCAACACACACACACCTCCTTTTTCCAAAGGGAAATCCAATTTCCACCTGGTAAGGAGAAAGTCGAAAATATTACCTACTGTTGCACACTTGATAAACCGTCTTTTTGGTTAAGGAAAATGTTCTTTAATATTTGTAAAACCATTGACACATCAGTAAACAGTTCGGTGCTGCAGAATGTTTTTCTACTTCTTTACCGATAATTTCGAGTAAAATTATAAACGTAGAGTAAATTCTAACAAAAGTGTTTTAGTTATTAAGTATCATTGATATTACTGAAATTAAATAGAGCATTCCGCGAGTTCAAACTTTTCTTAATGTTCTCTCTTTTTTCAGAAGTTATGATTTTGAGTATTTCTTTTTCTTTTGTAGCATGTATGATAAGAAAAATCAAAGTTTGCTGATAGTATGTTTCTTTCTGCTTGGGACATTTTCAGTAATAGGTAAGTGCATTAAGGCTAAATTCTACTATAATCCTATCGTGACTTAACATTTTAAAACAAAAATTGCAAATTCATAAAAAGTAACACGAACTAGCTCATTGCTTGCAAAACGTGAATGGATTGTAACTGAACGAGACCACTTTTTGAAACACATTTTATTTTTCCCATACAGTACGAATCTTTGGTATGATGAGCCAATAACATATCCGAAATGAGTTATAAATGAGTAAAACTTGGGATAAAAATTAACGGCAATAAGATTCTTTCAACTTTAGAAAGCTCCCAAAAATATCATTTCAGTCATTTAGAGTTTTTTTGAGTCAATCCAGATAACTTCGCACCACTTCTCGATTTTTTTTCTAAGTCATCTAAACTAATTAAATAGTACCAGTGATGCTTTCTTCTGGCAAGGTAATAAAAATAACATTTCTACTTTTTAAGATTTCAAAATTTACTATAATATATAATATATAAAGTGGTGCTAAGATATACGAACAGGATAGAAGATGCCATGAGCGACTGTATTTGCTTATTTTGATAAAATAACTTTTATATGAACCGGTATGTTTAAAAAACTCGCTAACTCGTGAGGATAAGAAAATTACCTCGTTCGAGTTATTCTCATGAAAACAGTACACATGGCAGACATCGCAGAATTCTTTTAAAACAATTTAAATAACTTCGACCAATTACTCATTTGAAAAATTTGGTTTTCTATTTATTTATGTATAACAAAGTGTGCACAATTAGTACATACGTTATGAAGGGATTTTAAATGTTTTAACCACTTCGTGTAACAGAGTGAACAAGTCACAATTCAAAAACAAGCTTAAAACAAAATAATGAGTCTAACACTTATTTTGACAGTACTTACAGACAGAACTTACAAGACCCCCTCCCCCTTTTGCCATTAATACAAATGCAACAAAGTATATTCAACAGTTCAAATTAACTATCGGAAAGAATGAGTTCGATTTGCTTTGTTGACTAGAATTTAAAGTAACTAACGACACTACCCGATTAAACGTACTTGCTTACTTAATTTTCAAAATGGCTGTAACAAAAAGGAAAATGCGAAAGATAGAAATTGTTAGGATATTAATAAAAAACTATTTTTTTTCAGGATTTTTTTTTCAAGTTGGGTAGTAACTTTCTTTTTGGGATAAAGATATAGCGTAATTGATAATTTATATCTATGTTGCATTTAGCACAATCTCAAATCACATTTTTTAACTCCTGATTCCAAGGTCAGGCACACAGTACTCTTCTTGTTCCAGAGATAAATCTTTTTGAATCCTTTACGAATGACATATGTACAAAAATAGATATATGATTACACATAACTAAATTGAGAATCAATAAAATCTATGATTAATCGGGGATAATTATTAAAATTGATAGAAAAAATTCAGTTGTCTCGGCACAATTTGTACCATTTTCGCAAGAATGATCCTTATATTTTTATAGCAGTGAATTTAGCTTTAAGAAAACTTTTTGCATCCTCAAGAGCTAATTGTTTTTGCTTTTGTGTTTTTACATTTAACGCATGTGCTACTTCTTATAGCAGTACCATCTGTAAAATATGCTTTCTTCCCTCATTCAGGTGATTGGGTATATTTTCTTATTCTATCTAGTAAGATAACTAATTATTTTTGAAAAAAAAAAAAATTAAACGTATCTATGAGGCATTTATCACAGATACATACGTTTTGCGGTTACGTCAACCTTTTACGTTATGTTATTAAATTTGCTACAAGCTGAACAAGAAACTAAGAAAAAATGTCTGATCTGGATAAAGGATCATAGCGTTGAGATTCAAAAACAACAATTTTTAGCTTGGCTAAAAATCAATAAAATTATTGTCCGTTTTTCACTAGTTGAGACTTGGCCACGCCCCCAACACGTGGTATCGGAAGATTCTATATGCGTCTTTTGGGGAGGAGGCTTCAGACCAACACTGAGAAAGGTTGCAATTGGCCATCGTTATCGCGCTAAGACGAGTGTTCTATAATTTTCTAAGAAATTACCTCCCACCTACTTTCCCGAAAAAAAGGTGTGCTACTAAGACAATTGTTCGACTTAAAAGTATTTTAAGATTTGCAGTGTATTTCTATACGTTTTGGGTTAATTTATCATTGATTTTGCGAAGGAAATCCTAAACTTTCTGACTTTCATGCTAAGTAAACATTTTCTGAAAACACGGTGAACAGTTGCAGGTGAAATTGGAAGGAGAATTTTTCCTTCTATTCTGCTGAAACTTTCACAGCTCTCAAACGTGGGTTTTTCATAGGTATTCTAATTATAAATCTCTAATCGCATATTGTTAACTTTGCTGGTCAACCATTTCTCACCTTATTTTCGATCCGATTTTCTTCTTTAAAGCGTTTATTAAATATTACACAGTGCTTAGGGATAAATGAACTACTTTTGCAATATTTCGAACTGTTTTACTTCGAATATAATGAAGAATTAATGCGTTTTCGAATTGTGTTTGTTGTTACTTTGCGAATACGAGTCATTTTTAAAATAATAAGTAGATTTGTAAAGTGAACAAGCAAAAATTAATGCCAAAAGATTTTTTAATCATAACCGCATTGAAAAAATAACAAAAAAAAAAAAAAAAAAAGAAAGAAAGAAAGAAAACGACAGACGATAACTTTAATTTCGAATTTTTCTGAAAATATTTCTCTGTCACCTCATTTTTAGCCCATTTCAAACAGTCAATATTTTGTTAAAAAAAATGTTGAATTGATGTAATCATGTAGAGACAGTATGAAAAAGTATTGAACTACTATTTCGATTTCTAGGCACTTCATTTTTAACCATACACATTTAAAGCCTACGAACAATTTTGGAAGCCTCAGTAGGTAGGTTGCACTCTGTGTGACACATTTCAATACTTTAGTACTATTTTTTTTTCCAATATGGCTTTTATTCTTCAGAAATGAAAAAAGGAACAAAACAAAAATTAAAGCTTTTCACATGCCAATATGGTTATCTACAGAATAATTGAATAAGTGCCTGAAACAACGTTTTATGTTACTGTTTTAACCTATTTATTTTTGTAAATACGAAAAAATATACATGTTTTTTTTATTCAAGTTTTTTCGATTACTCTAAAAGTAATTCAGTTCTTCCAGTACTTTTACGGAACAGCGTTACGTGTGGGGATCATAAAATAGGCCAAAGTTTGTTGCCCGTATTCTAATACAGATCCGAACAAGGACGGACACAAGGGAGGGGCGATGGGGCGACCGCCCCTTCCTTGAGTCGAGATGCAGAACTCTTCCACGGCATGTCTTTGATACTGAAGTTGAAAATTGTTTTAGCCTATCTTCAATAGTTTGACGAAGCTCTTGCTGTCTGGAAAATGAAAGTGTAGCACATATCTTATTCTTAACACATTACTGATAGAGATCTGAACTTTGTATAGGAAGTATTTCAAAGTTCCAAAAACTCAATTTTAGAAGATTTTAGATGATATTAAATAGGGTTATAGGGTTCGAGGGCTCTTCTCAGGAAAGTTTGGAAAATTGAAGTCCCCCCCCCCCAAAAAAAAAGAGGAACTTTAATGGGACACCTTTGATGGCGTTAAGGTAAGGGATGGGGTTTGGTACACTCCTCCGCAATTTTGTAGAAAAGGAAGTCCCTTCTTTTCCCAAAATAACTGAAATGAGACGATCTTTCATGGTGTTTGGAAAGGGGGGGGGGGGCGGAGGTTTGCGAATTTATAAAAGGGTAAGGGTGTGAAATCAATCGCCCCCTCCTTGAATAGTTTCTGGATCCGTCCTTGGCTCTGAATGTAAAATGCGTTATTTTTATCAAGAAACGTTGCTATAGTCAACCTATTCAGTTGTTCAACATATCCCACACTGGCAAGGAAACTGACTCAACCACAAGAAAAAAAAAACAGCAATGGAGAAAATTAAGGTATGACGCAATCGTAATTTTAAGTGATTTAGTCTCAAACATTACAATATGCGCAGTCAACTTATTATGTGATGTTTATTAATTAGTTTTTGAAGTATAGATACATGATGTATACTTTAAGCTCGAAAAATATTCTTCCAAATTATGAAATTTTAATGATGTGTCATTATTGATGAAATTGTTTCTACGCCCCCCCCCCCCCCCCCCCGCACCATTTAGGTGAGCTAACTTTGCGGTTTTTGTGTCGAGAAAAAGCACTAAATTTAGATTTTAAATCAATAGCCGGTACGGTTTTCCCAGATTTTGAATTGTGACACTTTCCTTGCCGGAGTGCGATATGATTCTTTATTAAAAACATACATGATCATAAACAAATTGTGACTAGAGCTATCCAGGAAGGAGGGGGGGGGGACTGGTCTTTTCCTTTAAAACAATTGTTACTGCGATTTTGGTGACTTAGAGCAAACCTAAGGAGTCGATCACAAATGATGTCACGCTTGAAAGGGGTAGGGAGAGGGGGTTCGGGGTTCATGAACTTCGGACAGTTAGTCTCAAGGGGGAAGGAGGGGATTATAAGAAATATGACTTCACATATTTTGGTCCAAATACAAGCGTTCGTTATAGCAATATGTTCATCGAACATTGCGTGAGATGTGACGAGGGGAGAGGCTAAGGTGAAGTGTAACGTCCTTTATGGACAATCCGTGTTTACGTTAGGCTACTGTGTACTGAAGTGTTATAACGAACTTCGTTTCTGCCTCCCCCCCCCAGAAACGAAGTTGGTTACCTCCCCCTCCCCCGCCTTGAAAATACTCGCCCTGGGGTTAGTCGTCATCTCTTAAGCCGGACCCAACCGATGAACCTATAATTTTAAAACAGTATTCAAACCAAAGACACTTTTTATAGCGCATCGCAAATTATTACATATTTCTAAACATTAATATTCATGCAATACTTAGAGAAATAGCCTTGATTTTAATAGTCAATTGCTTTAAATATTTCAGATTGATTTTTTATTGTTTTCTTATTTACTTTTATTTCTCACATGTAAATCCTTTCTGGAACAATTGCCCAGTCCCCGCCTTTGGTTCAACCAAGTTTTTTTGGAGGAGGGGGGAGAGGGGGGGGGCAACTTTTGTTCGAATAATGTTGTCATCATTTTTCAAAAATAACTGCTACTGTAGATCTACTGACTGTATATCCGCTCTATATGATCTGAAATTTTGTACAATCCATACAGATGCATCAAAAAGACCCAACCCGTAAGAGCTACTGAGTCACCCCCCCCCCTCAAGAAAAGGGAGAGGGAGATGGAGAGAGATATTAAGTCTTCAAAACGAACGCAACCCTCAAGCATTTCAATGCCCCAGTCTATGTGGCAATGAAGTTTTCCTGTCCTTCCCCCCTTTTTTTTTTCATCAGCGCACTTGCAATTTCGAATATAGGACGTTAGTGTTCAAAATTCAGAAAGCCTATCCTTAATAGAAATGTTTCATTCGGAAAACAAAATACCTTACTTTTTTTTTGTAAATACAATATTTTTGTTCTGAAATTTTCAGTTTAAAAAGTATAGATTCCCCGTAGACGACAAATTTAGGGTTGTCTCAATTGAAAGCGGTAGCGATCACCCCCGCGCTAAACTTAGCTTTGCTTTCGGGAAGGCGTTCCGAAGTCTCTTCTCCTCATGAACGCACAATAATCGTCGTTCTTTTGAAATAACAGCACTGATAAACAATTCATTTCTTAGGAATTTTAAACAACTTCAAGTAGTAACCGTACCCATAGAAATTTCGAAAACATACATGAAAAGAGAATATGTTCTCCTTTCAGAGACATCCTTTTTTAAATGTATCACGCAATGCTATTTTTTGTCAAAGTCCTTTGTTTTTGCAGACAAAAGATGATGGAAGTGAAACAGTAAAATATTTTTACGTTTTATTTAGATGGGTTGGTTGGTTTATTTATTTTTAATGGCGTAAGAGTCCTTGAGGGCTATACTGCGCCAATTTATTTAGATGAATTTTGTATACATGCAAATATTACAAAACATTGTATGAGTTTATAGAAATCTTGAAATTTATATCGCAAAAGTATTTAAAGGCGAAATTACAAACTAACTACGTCATATAGAATTAAAATAATTATTTAAATATAAAATAACATTGATTACAGATTTTTTATGACTAAAAACTACAATGGGAAAAAATAATTCTTTTGGTAAAGGTGGGGTTTATTTCACACCAAAAAGTAAAATAGCCAACTGCTTTCAACTAACTTACACTGGTCACATCAGTCACATTCTAATTGGCGTAAGAAACGTATCTGGGTCTGGTGAAGAACTACCAGTATTTTAGAAGCTTGGTCGTAAGATATCTCAAATTACAAGTTAAGGTTTGATGTGATGAAAAACGGATTTTAAATGCATTTCAAATGCTTATTTTGAGACTAATTCATGAGCTCAACTCCCAAAAGAAATAACCTTGAAAAATAAAATTACCTATAAATATTATTTTAGATAACAAGTGTGTAGATGCCAGAGATCATTTAAAGGAAATCTATATTTGACTTACTGAAATTTATTTAACTATATAACTGCAAACGGAAGAAAAATGAGATGGGCTTAAGTTGAGGTTAAATAAGAAGGAAGAGACATTGCTCGGATGAATGCTTCCGTTGAGTAACATGTTGGCTAATAATAAACTTATTTTTAATACATGAATAATCTATCAGTTTTTATGAAAAATACGGTTAAATGTGTTTTTTCAACGCCATTCCAAGCACCGTAGAGTCTTTAGATCTTAGCCCAAAACCAAAAACTTCGAGTTTTCATTGATGTTTCTAAAGTGAGTTTAAAAGTAGTGCTCCTTCATATTGAAAATTAATATGATTCTATTCATGAAGTGCTGTAAGATTCCTGGTGTCTTACTACTCCAAAGAACAAAATTTCCCTGGAAAGCTAAAGCGTAGTATCTGAAACTTTCATTTTTTTTTTTTTTTTTGCATTTTGTCATTGTACTTTTGTTTTATTGCAAAAGCTTGCTTCCTTGGTTTCCGCTGAAAATAAAGCAAGAAAAAAAAATATGCCCAGTTCCAAAAGCTCCCTATTGCTAGTATGAAATTCAAAACGCGCTTTTTAAAATATACCCAAAACTAATTCTGCAGATACTGCGCTTTACATTCCCACGGTAGAATAATATATTTTATGCAAATATACTGCTGGTAAAATAAGTTTCATTGCACAATTTTTGGAATTGCTATTGAAATTACTTACAAATACATACACTCTGAAAAAAAAAAAAAACTAAAAAGTATTTTTCTCATTATTTTTATGTAACCGTGAATATTAGCTTTATATTTAAGCGAAAAAAATCGCAATAGAAATTGCAACTTTTCCTCATATATGTAATGAAAGACGTGTTTTCATTGAAATATCTCTTTTTTCTGCAGACTGTGTACAGCATGATCCAGATTTGGAAAAGTACTTGTTAGAAGTCATTGACAACTTTCGTAACCAGATGAAAGAAGGAATACCAGAAGTCAACATACCAGTTTTGGATCCATTACAGCTTGAAGATCTGAATTTGGACGTGCAAGAAAACCTTGCTACAATGAATCTGAAAATCCATCAGGTAACCTATTACGTTAGTAAAATAAAGTTAAAAGCCGTAATGATTAAAGGGCTCATTCAACTCGATCATGTTCCATTCGATCGAATTTATCTACCAGTAGCGTAGCAGCGCCTCTTTTGGTAGATAAAATTGATCGTGGTAAAGATACCAGAAACATTGTAATTTCTGTGCAACAATACGTTCATTCAATTTTAAAGTTTTGTTCATGTAGGCACGACGTTACTTACAAAGCACATCCATACCGAGAGAGAACAAAAGGTATTTTCTGTTTATGCCTTAACAGTCTTTTGCTTATAAGCCAAATGAAAAATGATCACTGAATGTCACGATTAGAAAAACTCATTTCAAATCAAATTTTGGGATACGAACATTCAAACATGTTGTTCAAAGGCAATCGATTTTATTTATATGTTATCAAATTTTACGTGCTAATTTGCTAACCGATTACTAAAAATAACCGAAAAGTTTAACTTTTATTTCGGTTGTGGTTAAATTACTATTAAAATGTGCACTACTTATAATAAAAAACTAAACGTAAGGATAAAAATGTACCGAGGAAAGTACGTAAGACTCTTTAACAAAAAACACGACTTCGCAAATTCTTTTTTCCTTTTTTTCATAGGACAAAATTTTAATATTTTTTTAAAAATATTTCTTTTCGGATCCAGATACGCTGTATTACTTCATTACTGTTAGAAATTTGAAATTAATGCGATAGTACTCAAATGTTTTTAAATATTCTCAATGAGATTGAGTTAGATGCATCGTTACTTTAGAAACTTTATGAAGTGAAATATCACTATTTTTAGTTAATACCGAAATAATAGCAATCATCTCGGTAAATTTTCAAGCAAATGTATTTTTTTTTTAATTTTAAAAATGAGAAATTACAAGTCTTTTTTCCTCTCCTTTTTCATAAAAAGCCTTCAAAAACAAATATTTCCTCAATCTGTTGTCAGATGCACGTGACTTGAAATAAATATCTTCAAATATACTTCTGTGTACTTGGCAACTTTAAGGTAAAATACAAGCTAGCAGCCACTACTATGTTAAGAAAATTGATCTGCAATAACATACCTAACATTATTTTAAAACTTGATACATCAACTCTGCGTACTTGAACAATAAACATACCTTTGCCTTTCTCTACTGCACAGGTCATCAACCTGGGCTCAGCAAACCAAGGGATCCCTGGAATTTTGACAGATGTTTCGCAACTGATCCCTATTTGCCAAATCAAATAGCCAAAATATTGCTAAGACTTTGGTTATTATGAAAAATCGAGTTATCAAATGGAGTTTGTTGCAAAATTAAATATAAAAATACATTTTATTTATAAAACATACTTTTTGTTGCCGTAAAAATATTTCGCAATAAAAAAATAATCACAACACCGTTCTTTTGAATAATTGAAAATGTTTTTATTAATTTGTTTTACTTTAAAGTATTGTTTTCATAATTCTCGTGAAATAAAATTTTTGGAAAAAAAAAAATCCCCCGTGAGCTACCTCAGCATTCATTATCTTATTCAGGTTCCTTATTGTGATTTAAAAAAAAGCATAATTTTTAAATTTTTTGTAGGGCCATGCTTTCGTATCATATTTTCTGCTCTTTGATCACGGAGGTTCTTTTACGAAAACTTTATTTAACTTTGACAATAATACATATATAATGACAATACGATGGATTGTTTTTGATTGCATCATGTGCAAATATGAATTCATGAACTGCTATTTTGTACCTATGTCTACTGGTCTTGAAATTAACTGCTATCTTTAGAAGCTTTCAATAGTGTATACTGCCATGAGCAGGAAAAAAGCAGTAACTGCATTTTTTTTTCTTTTTTGCATTTATGTCATCAATTAATTTAACTTTAACAAAATTGCAGAGGCTTGCTTATTCGGTTTCCGACGAAAAAAAAAAAAAAAAAAAAACGCAAAAAGAGCGTCTAATTCCAACATTTCCCTATTTCTAGTATTGAATCCAAAACGCGTTTCTTCCAGTATCTCGAAAACTCATATCTGCAGATACTGCCGTTTACCTACCCACTGCAATATAAAGGGTGTCCCAAAATTAACGCAAGATTTGAATTTGCCGCCATTTTTGCAATAAATTGTGGGCAATTTTTAAAAAAAGAACAATTTGGCAGCTGAGGGTCTAGGGTTATTACAAATGGAGCGTTTTCGATTCTGTAATGCATTTTCATTATCGAACAATTATTTGAAAAATAACGAAAGTTTGGGCGGGTCAAGCAGTTTACTGTTATTGGCGCTCGATATCGCAATTAGGTAATGCGCAGGTGGTTGTGGGATTGCTGACATAGACGTTTGACTTCAAATAACCCCATAGGGAGAAGTCTAATGATGTAAAATCACACGATCTAGGGTACAATTCATACCACCGAAACGAGAGAGTACACGAACAGGAAATTCCTTATGCAGTGATTGAATTGTTTCGCTGGCTGTATAATAGCATAACACTCCATTTTACTAACCCTAAACTCCCACCTGTCAAATTGTTCTTTTTCCGTGGCTGCCAACAATTCACAGCAAAAATTGTGGCAAATTCAAATTTTGCGTTAATTTTGGGACACCTTTTATAATTTCACACGTATAGAATTAGCTATAACTTAGTGCTCTTGAAATTATCTACAGCATGTACTGATTATAAACATATAAAAGTTCACAGAAATCATTCCTAATATTCAATAAAAATAAATGCAACACCAAGCACACTATGCTACTGAAAAGTGAAATTTAAAGAGGTCAAAATCGCATTGCAGACCTAGATATTTCTAACATTTTTATTCTTGATTTCATACATACCACGTATTTTTAATTAGCAAAGTTAAATTAGTTAACATACAAATAAAATCAAGTTAGTCAATTTAGAAATTAAAGAATTTCTTAAACTACCTTTCGGAGTTACTGCATTCTTTGCTATGACGTTTAAAACCATAAGACTACATTCAAAAAGTTTGCAGTCCTCTGTAGGCTAACTTAGCGTATCTAGTAAAATGTTTTAGCTCTGTACATGACCCAAATAGTTGAATGTGTGATTTATGTTAGATTTTTGATAGTTTCACTTATTTCACATATTACTTTGTAATATAAGAAGCGATAAATGAGTATTTGTCTTTTATATACAATGTTTTTACAAAGTAAATATTACCTCTCATGTTATGAAAACATTAAGTTGCAACTTTCTTTTTATAGTTAAAGGTAACTCATACAAAGCTGCTAGAAAGTGGTAATACATGCAAAGCTATATCTTCGACTAATTCATTATAAAAGTATCAACTCAGAATTCCATTAGATCCTAGATCATATACGTGAAATTGTTGCATACACTCTCATTATTCATAGTAAATAAACTTCTTATGCAAATTATACTTCCTCGAAATTAATGTTATATTTATCATCTGTATCTTTAAACGATTACATTCCTTATGAACTAATATGAAAAGTATCTAAAATCAAACTAGAAGACACATTTTGAAAATATTGCATTCCTTTTACTAACGTACAAATACTAATATTTGTTTTGGTTTCATTAATTTCAATAAACAAGAGATTCAAAAGCAAAATCATACCTTTTTCAATCATTTGATTACGTCATCAGTTTGATTAAAGTTCTTCAGTTTCAATAAATATACGCAAACCATTTAAATTTAAATGCACTATACAACTGTCTTTGTTCTATTCTTTTGATAAACACATAACTATTCAGACGCTTTTTATTTCAAGTTCAAATATTCACTTAAATGTATTCATCTGGTTGGAGGTAAACAACACAAATCTAATAAAGATACATCTTACACTTGGAGCTGCAGCTTAAATTTTGATACAGGTTAGAAATTGTGTCCAGGGTTTCAAATGAATGTCAGAGCTCAGTTGTAGGCTCACAGACACGTGATGCTTACGAAAACACTGTTTGGTCATCGATGCATTGCCAACCCGTATTTTGCATTCCTTACTTCGTCCGACTCTTTATAGAGTATTTCGACATACACCACAGACGCACTTCCGACAGGGTATGGAGTGCCTATCTGAATGACTGGGCGGCCTAAAGTTTTGGGCAGTGGCGAGTTTTTTTATTTGGGGGCTCGTCGCAAAGCATTTTTGGAGGCCCTTTTGTCTATCATAGAATTAGGTAACAATTTTCATTTGCATTTTTGAATCCTCTTCAGGGTCTTTATGATCTTGGGGGCAACTCGCAACTGCAACATGGTACATTCGACACTGGTATTAAGTATGCTTATTAGGTATGCTTTGAACCACTTGTGCATGATCGAAAGAAGAGCAGTACCTACAACTTTACCGAGACTCGAATTCAGGTTCAAAGAGTGGAACCGGTGTGCTCTTCCGCCTATGTCATTGGGGAAGCTTTTCTTGCATTGGATGCTATTGCAGTGCGTCGAATATTGATGTATGCTATGGATACTATTTATTCCACTCTATTTTTTATACATTTTATTGTATCAGTTTTGATCGATAGTATAATATTTGGCAGTAAGTAAAGTAATTTTTTCAAAAACTCAAAATATTAACATCATCACACTATTAATGGTATTAAACTATTGCATATAAACATTCGTTTAA
Organism: Uloborus diversus; assembly: GCF_026930045.1. Classification (NCBI taxonomy): domain Eukaryota; kingdom Metazoa; phylum Arthropoda; class Arachnida; order Araneae; family Uloboridae; genus Uloborus; species Uloborus diversus. The sequence continues at coordinate 190,654,055 of NC_072733.1, forward strand.
GCTATCACATGGGAGTCTTTTTCGCATTTGTAAACAAAGAATGAGCTGTATGATGTCTTTAAGCGATAAGCTTGTAGCTTTAATACCCCAATTTGTTACACTTCCAATATTTTGCTTAATTCCTTGCAGGACAACACAGGAAGATTTATATCACAAAGAGAACGAAATGACATACTGGACATTAGCGGGAATCGAACCGGTGCACTCATTTAACTGCACGCAAGCAGCTCTCGGGTCTAGTATTTTGACCTCTTGGGCATTTTTTGGAGCTACTACTGCACTATCCCGCACCACACCATACTGGTTTTCTCCTTGTTTATATATATATATATATATATATATATATATATATATATATATATATATATATATATATATTTGCAATTTATCACGAAGGTTAGTGGGTGCTTTGGGCAATTACTTATCTCCTTATATTTTGATTAATAGGGATTTTAATCTTCCATTAATTGATTGGTCAAATGCCGATTATGGTATTAATTCCTCTGCTTGTGTCAACAGTATGTTTGATTTTATTAGTATGCATGATTTGTGTACTATATAATGTGGTAAATAGCTGTAAAAAACTACTTTGGTTTTGGTATTAGGGAATCTGAGAAATATCAGAATTTAATGTATGGTGAACAATGTTTTGACTCACAAAATTATCAGATTCCTTCATACACGTGTTTCGAAGTTTCAGGAAACCCCTTTTTCAATGCAAATAGTTAGCTTTTGGATGAAGAAACATCAGCATTTAAGTTTTTCATAAAGTTGTCCCGCTTTTAAATGATTAAAATCATCACGCAGATCTAATAATATCCGTGTAATTGGGTAACCTATTGATTGCGTTGACAGAAATCTTGTTCCGAAGGGGAATTCCACTGCTTTAAAATTACTATTAATTAGAAATTTTACAGTTGATTATCGAGGGGTGATTGAAATGCTTCAAATAATCACGTTGATCATTTTCATCATACTGTTTTTCTCAATATGATGAATGCTTCCCCAAAAACTGAAGGAAGAAAAATGAGTAACCACGGTAGTTTAGCAAGAAGTTCATCATGTGTATATTAAAAAGAAAAGAAAGCAGCAAAGGTATACGTGTAGGAATTGCGCAATTTATTTTTTAGAGTTTCAGGTACGCAAAGTGAAACCGTAATGCCCCAAGCATTTATTAAATACTATAGAGGAAACTAGGGAGGTTTAACCCATAGGGAGACTTGACCCATGATAATTTTTTCCATGAAAAGGATATTTAGGGAAAATTTTAGTCATACTATTGAATGACCAGTCACACAACAGCATTTTGCAGGGATAAGTCATTTCAGAAGAATTATCAGAGGTTTTCAAGAAATTCAGTGTTAAATAGTACTGCAACTAATAAGTAAATTTTGAATATTTTGGAATTTTTAGATTTTGTCCTCTAAGTTTGAGGGAAATGAATTTTAAAAGTACACATGTTTTTGTCAATTTTCTAGCAATCTATTGGTATATAGTAGTTTTAAACAACTTTTATCTAAGTTGCTAAAAATTTAAGGTAAACAAAAGAAAGCTAACTAGGGAGCTTTGACCCCAAGCTAAATAGAGAGATTTGACCCAAAGACTATTCCTATTCCTATTCCTATTCAAGAGTCACAACTGACTACAACTGTATTATGTCGAGGGATCTGCATACTAAGTGCCTTGCCTCCATTATTTTATATACCGATAGATGGCAGCACCATTACCGGATCGGACAGTTAATGAGAATTTAGAACTAGTCCAAGAGCTAATAGCTACCTAGTACTAGCACCCCCAGAGGTATCGTTTCACTTGGAGGACATTGAGACCACGAGCATATTTAACGTCGCCCAGTCCCCTTTAATGACGACGGTGGGTCTTCGACCAGCGGGGATCGAACCCGAGCCCCTCCGGCCCCACCCAAAGACTAATTTGATGTGTTTTCAATGATTTCTTTCTTTCTTCTTTTTTTGAATAGATAACATATTGTGATTTAGGTCTAATGATTTGATTTTATTCATCTAAGTTGCTAAAAATTTAAGGTGAACAAGAAAAAGCTACTTAGGAAGCTTTGACCCAAGCTAACTAGGGAGACTTGACGCAAAGAATAATTTGATGTTTTTTCAATGAATTTTTGTTTATCAAGAGCTAAAATATTGTGATTTAAACCTTAATGATTTGCAATTTTTTTTTAAGCAATAATTTTAATATTGTGAATATGAAGGGATATTTGTTTTTACGTAAAGAATAACTAAAATATGTTGGTTTAATAAATTGTTTCTATTTGACAATTAACTAAAATACTAATGATTTTTAAGCCCAATGATTTGTTTCTTAATAAAATAACTGAAATATTGTTTAGGTATTAGCTGATAAAGTTTTGAATTAGACTTCTGCTGTTGTGCAGTAAGATTAATTAAAAAAAACTGTAACACTTAACCTAAAGAGTGAACATTAATTCATTCACTACAAGTATTACTTATTAAAGCATAAAACACCATCAAACCTGCGTTTTTGAGTTCAATATCTATGAGTCTTCTTACATTCATGAGCGGAGTCATGTCTCCCTAGGTTCTCCCTAGCGCTAGGGACACTTGACCCATTTCCAGACGTGATGAATATAATTTTTTGTACCATTTCTACTTAAAATTATGCTATTATTTTTAGCCATAATAATGCGAAAAATGGCAAGCTATTTATGTATATTTTTTATTTCGTTTTGACTATTCTACAAAAAATAAATAAATAAATAAAATAAATAAAGAAAGAAAATAAAAAAACAAAAATTGGGTTAAGTCTCCCTAGTTTACCGAATAGACTTTAAGACTTATGGGGAAATTTTTTCTACATTAAAGGAATTTAATGCAGCTGATTCTGATGTGTACCACAACAATAGTTTATACAAATACAAATACAAAAGTGACGACCAGCAACAGGCTCTGGGCCCAGCTAGACTGGTCCTAGTCAATTTACAATCCCCAGTGAAGATCAATGGCCCTCTTAAAACTGTCTACTCCTTTGCTCATTACCACCTCTTCCGGTAAGCTGTTCCAAGGTTCCACTACCCTGCTAAAATAATAATTTTTCCTAATATCCATGTTAGCCTGAGATTTAAATAGCTTAAAACAATGACCCCTTGTCCTGTTTTTAGTGCTAAACTTTAACCCCGTAACATCTTTCGTTTTAATAAATTTAAACAGCTGAATCATGTCCCCTCGGTCTCTTCTTTGCTCAAGACTGCACATTTTTAGCCTTCTAAGCCTGGAATCATAATCTAAGTTGGAAAGTCCACTTATTAGCCTTGTAGCCCGCCTTTGAACCCTTTCCAATACATTAGTGTCTTTCTTAAGATAAGGAGACCAAAACTGAACAGCATACAACTAGGGTTGGAGCAATATTGAAAATAAAGAGTACAGGAAATGATGACGAGATGTCAATCTTTCTAGTCGTTTCAGAAAACCACATTTGAAAGTTATAAACCCTATCCTCCATTCACTGTACAGTAAACTTTGGGGTGATTTTTTTACCTTGGTTTTTCTCTTTTCTAATCTGTTTAATAAGATCAAATTCTACTGTTTGAACACTGAGTGTTTCAATACCGAAATGAGCTCGAACAAAAAATGACATTTTGCATTTTTTCTGTGCGCTCTTCAAATGCTTTTGTTTACATTTTAGAAAGTATTAAAATTCAAACTTATCGATATAATCATAACTACAGTGAAAAAAATAATAAAACTACTGAATTAGATGTATAAGAAAGTATTCGAAGTTTCAGCAAATCTAATGTGCTTGGTTTTCATTTCATATTAATGTATGTTATTAAAGCTTGTAGTGAGTAATGCAACTGCCCGCTTATTATTTTTTTTAATGTCTGTAGTTTTAAATAAGTTTATTACTAAGCAAACAAGAACGTTACCTATCCATTGAAAATATTATATGACGCTCTTTGTTCTTTAATGTTTAGTACCATAAATGGAAAACTGATTTAGTCAATGTTGTCAAGCACTAATTTCATGCTTAACCTCTGGAAAGAACTATAATAGTGATTTTCAAGTTTAGTGAAAAACTAGTTATGATATTATCACAATTTTCTTTTTGCATGATTAATTTAAAGATTTCACTATTATAAGTGATTATATTATGTCAGTATATCTTAACTTAAAAATGAAATTTATCTATTTTCTTTCAGCTTCAAGTTTTACATCTCTCCAAGTTCAACGTGACAAACTTAAAACCAGATTTAGAGAACTTTTACCTAGATTTGAATCTAACTCTTCCGGAGCTTATGGTAAACGGAAACTACAGTGTAAACGGAAGGTTGGTGAAAATATTTCCCATCTACGGTCAAGGGAAGTTCGAATTAAATGCGTCAAAAATTCATGTTTTTGGAATGGGACAACTTGGGTTTGCTGAAGACTCTTTGGAAATGAGGCTACTAAAATTGAATCTTCAGTGGGAGAGTTTATCCCTCTTCATGGAAAACTTTCTAGGAGGAGGAAATTTCTCGGAAACTCTGCAGCGAGTTATTACTGGTGTAGGTAAAGATGTCTTTGAAAGGTACAAACCAATTATATTGGAAAAATTAGAACAGGCTCTTACAAATATAATTAATGAAAAACTACAGGATCCATTGGCAAAAGATATAATCAAAGGAGTTTTTGAAGATCATTCAGCTGATTAGTTTCTTTATCACTTCACAGTTTGTATTTAATGGCACTTTTTGATATGCTTCTAATTAAAAAAGTTCGAATGAATCGGAAATGAATAAAATGAACATCAATGAATTATCTATCAGAAATCGAATTTAAAGTTTAATTTCAAACTTATAATGTAACGGTGAATTAAAAAAAACACATTAAATTATCAGAATAAAGACATAAAAACCGGTTACACATTACCAAAATAGCAAATAAATCCTCGTCGATGCTCGTTACAGGGTTCAGATTTCGATAAAATAAAGAGTTGTGTTAGACGCAATCGAAACGGAGTTTGATAAATGTTTTTAAAGTGTACTAGTAAGAATTATTGCAGCATTGAATGGCCAAAGTAGAAACATGCAGTATTTCGCACAACTAATGAATGATTCCCACTTATACTACCATTTAAAAAGTGGGTAAAAGTATTACATTCACTACTGCTGCGTACGAACAATTTATACCTTAGATGCTTGTCGATTTCATGAAATTTGTTGCGTAGCATCCATAGTTAAATAAACCACGAGAATTTCACATTCCTACTGATTTTATCACGATGCATCAAAACGTCTCACAGAAGTTAAAATCCGTTGATTTTCTTTAGATAATTAACTTTTTCTTTCATTCAATTCTACTAGGAAAATGACATCGAGAGTTCCTGAGCATATTTATAAGTACAATTCTTAACTGAGCACTTCTTAACTTGCAGTTTTTATCAGAATTAACCTTTACATGAAGGAGGGGCATTTGTCACTACTTCCGATACAAAACCGACATTTTTCAATGACTTCATTACCATTTTTTGCTTCGCTTTAAAAATTAGTTTTAATTACATTATTTAATGAAATTTTCATTCTACTTCAACAAATAAATGCACCAAAACGTATTTTGGAGAAATTTTACCTTTATGTTTTAATCCCCAAGCCCCACACAATACTTTTTGTTTATTAACAGTATTGGCTGCGACCACCGCAAGAAACTCCTTTACAGTCGTAAGCCGTCCATTTGCATTTAAAAAACGGTGACTGTTTTTTACTCGGCTTACCCTGTTACTAATTAGCGTGGTGCATTTGTTCTTGCTAAACATTCGAAGACGATAAGTCTACGAATACTATTGATTCGTAGACAATAAGATTTTATTAAAGTTCATTTTTGGTTCCGAGTGGATGCGCTTACGTTACAGCATTTTATAAAGTCTTATAACACAATACTTGCCGATTGTGAAGAAGGTATGTCGAGAACTATATCACTTTTAATTTATTTGGACGCTGAAAGTTTATACTGTTTTCTGTGTGGAAATATTCACTACATCGTCGAATGTCAAATGCAAATTACTTCTGTAGGTAATACGAACTTCAAATTGAAATTTTTTGTAATATGCAACGAACTGGTTGAGTATCGAAAATCAGTACTTGGTAACATTTCTCCACTTTGAAAGTATATTGCACTTAATGATTATCGAGTCCGAATGAAAATGACACATTATATGTAAAGTAATGTGTTCATAATTCCGATAGTATCTTTAATTGTTAATTAAAATTTTATCGTTGAAGTTTCTAGTTTAGCCCTAAATTAAGAAGTTAATGTTTTCCAACTTCTATTATAAAAACTTATCAGCTCTGAATGCATTGCTCGTTGCAAGAAATAAAAAAGAATGCTAAATTTTACTAAGTCTTTTTTTTTTTTTTTTTTGTTAAATTTAACTTTAAGGAATTTTGTGCAGAATGCTCCATACTAGTTTTGATACATGACCTAAAATTCCAAAAAAAGTAATGCAATATCATTATTTAACTGCAGAAATTGACATTACTGTGCCATCACTGTAAGTTCCATTTTATGAATATGTCATTGAAAATACATTTCTAAACATCATATGAAAACTGTCTCAAGACTAACATTATTAATGGATTTGTTGAAATGAATTGCATGTAAATAATAAAATTGTTTTAATCAGTAAACATTATCAGTATTATCTTTTAGTTCATTTAGTGCAATTAACATGAACCCGAGAAATCAACACTTAAGTAATTCCAGAAATAATTTTGCTAGTTAAATTCTTTAATGTTAGACACATAGTAAACCAAAAAAAATTTTTTGAGATGCAAACAAAACTCGACATTTCATCACTGTTGAGTTCGTCTTAACTTTAACCATTAGAAATTATTAACATGAAAAAAGAAAAACACTTTTTTACATTCACTAAACTTCCAATTGGTTATCAACAATAAAAAGGAAGCTTTCATTTCCTTCGGTTACACGAACATAATCGCTCAAAACTTCGCTTTCACCGGTTTTTAATGATATCCAGTTTTACCAGAAAACTATTCATATAAAAAAGAAAACAAGAAAGGTAACAATTTTTGTTTGAAAAGAGTTTATTTTATTGAAAATATACATGTTTTATGTATTTCGAGATCAGAATATTAAAATAACTGAAATAAAATAATGATATGAAAACATCAAGTACTAAAAACATTAATTGATGCAGCCTCACAATGCATTGAGTTATTTGACAATTTAACTTACAGAAAAGAAAATGCTGTTCAATACACTTTACAAAACTTTATTACTACTTATGAGATTGATTTGTTTTTCGAGACTTCTAACGAAAGTAAGCAGCTACGTTGAGAGAATGATAATTTCTTTAACAATTTTTCATTCTTCTAAATATACTTCAGCATTACCTAATTTTCGAAATTTCTATTTCAAGTTAAGTTTGCTACATAAAATCAGTATCTAAGTCCTTCATTACTATGTTCCATGCTTAAATATGATTTCGACACGATTTAAATTTATTATCAATTTAAATAACAATCATAGGTATAAAGCAAGAATAGGTAACAAAACCCTGTTAATTTGATGCTTTTGCTTGAATAAAAATATGTTTTCTTAAGAAGAAATATATAGCCTAACAGCGGTATATTAATGCACCCCACCTTTTTTTTTTAAACTGAAATCTTTTCTGAAAGCCAACATTACAGTGATTTTAAAATAGCATTAGCTTATGATTTAGTTTTGTTCATTAGCTCCAGCTTTCCTTCATTGAATTAAAGAAAACCAATGGCATTTTTAGAAAATACAATTTCGTGTTTAACCTATCACATATTTTAAAAAAAATCCGTTTATCAGCTTCCAATATTTAAATCTGAATCCCCCCTTTTCAAAACGAAAAGCAATACATTGTAAAGAGCAACGCAAACAAAAAATATACATCAGAAAAACAAATGATTTTTTAAAAGTCGCTAAAAACTTGATAAAATTGAAGGGGTTTTAGATGAAGATATGCAAAATAATAATAATGCTTTGCTTTTCTAGTAAAGAAAAGTTTAATAAATTTTTCAACCAACAAAAGAAAGCATTCACGGAATAAATTTTACGCAGAGATGAACTTTTTAGCTTATTTTTAATTTGCAAATAACAAGGCACATAAGAGCGAATATGTATGTATTACAGTAGCGGTAAAATACCTAGTTTTAATAGAAACTAAAACTATAATGTTACATTATTTCTTTTACGCCTTTGACGTTTAGTTTATTACTAAAATTTTGCAGATTTAGTCTAGAAAACAACAATTTAAATTGAGTCAAATTAAATAAATTTTAACACGTCATCAACACTACCTTAGAACAATAAATTGGACAGTCATAATACAGTTTTAAGCAACAAAACGATAAACTTTTACCACAAACACATGAATAACTAAATTAAAAATAATTTATTTACCTCAAAAAAGAAAAGACTGAACAGTAAATATTATTAAATAAATTAAGCGATCGTATCAAGCAAAGCAATCTTCCAATTCAACATGCTAAAATCTCATTTGCCGAATCTATATACTGAAATACCTCATTATCCTTAATGTGTAAAAGCCAGAATTTTGGTTAAATTCTCTTAAGTACAGATTTTCATTAAGTACAAATGCGTGTATCATTAATGGTAAAAAATTGTAATTAAAATCTAACCACATGACAAATATTAACATAGTTGAAACACTGAAATACATTAAAATGATCTCCATTAAGCGCAATTCCTTTAACCTTCTCGACGATCCTTCATTATGTATAATGCCATTGGAAAAGATGAAAATGGAAGGTGTTTTTTCATTGTGAAATATCAGTGAATTTATTATTTTGAAATCGTATCTTTCTTTTCCGCATTATTAATGAATATCACAATGGCTTAAATGTATAAATAAGGTTCAAATTGGACAAGTCATTGGCATACATCATATGCGTTTTCCCGTTGGTAATTTCATAATGGATTTTTAATGAATGAATACAAATTTCAATTGCTTTTTTAAGGATTTTAGAAAACAATTCTATTTTCACAAACACACAACTTATGACAAACTTTAATGTCTATATATACACGTGACAGAGATTCCTTTACATAAAATATTCATGATTCTTAAAATACATCAATTGCACTAAAATTTATATTAAAAGACTGCTCGAAATATTGACTGACTTCAGCAGTCAGAGATAATAAATCACATTCATAAGCAGAATATAAAATGTTTTCGGAATTTCTGCTTAAAAATAAATTTCGGCAAGTAAATGATTTAAAAAAAAGGCGTCTTTATGCTCACAAACACCACAATTTATGTAGTTGCACTGTTAAGAAATATTCCGTTCTTTGTTTGAAGAAAATACTTCGTATGCAAGAAACTCCTTTGGCATCAAATTTTGTTAAGAGTGGTTTGTCAACTTGAAGCTTACGCCACACCAATCAACGCATATAGAGCCAGCAGTATTACAGCTACAAATATGACAAATACTCCCAAGAGAAGCACACGGAACATGTTGGCCTAAAATATGGAATCAAATCAGTTATGCAAACTTGAACAAATTATAATAAGAGCTCACATCAAGTAAAAATTCTGTCAACAAAGCCCTTAAATCAAATAATATTAATGAGAAAATACTAGACTGACTGAATTTAATAACTATTAACAAAGAATTGAACTGGTAACTAGCTACCAATAGTAATATTACTAGCTAGTAATTAGAGTTAACTGAAGTGAATTAGATGAATTGAAGACTAAAAATGGAAAACGCAGTAAGTGCCATAATCCACCTGGAATCTTATTTTTGATGCCCTGTCAATTTTTTTTTATATGGGTTCATTATGAACTTGGGCCAACCAAAATAAGTTACCATCAATAACCTTTGATGGCACTTACTGCGCTCTCCACATGCGGACCCTAACACCGTTATTTTAACTACTCTTAGGAGGGGATAGGTCAATAAACAGTTGACCACAGTGAAACGCTTCGCATTTATTTAATTTTGACGAATATATATATATATATATATATATATATATATATATATATATATATATATATATATATATATATATATATAGGCACTAATGCGTTTTCCAATTTTAGTCTTCAATTATGGAACAGCAAAACTCAGTCAAAACTCAGATTCAGTATTATGCACGTGTAAAAATGCTTATTTTGTTCATTTTAGTAACTGGAAATATTAAACTGTTAAGGGCCTTGATCTTACAACTAAAATTATTTTCACTCGCCATTAACATTATACAGTACACGGCACCTTTTAAGCGTTTTGAAGGAAGATAATTCGCCAAATTACTTAAAATACTGAAATCATTAGCCCCATTTTTTTCTTTTAAAACCAGGCGTAAAAAACTGAATATTTAATAAGCATGCGAAAATTACACAGAATTAATCTTTTTTATTAGTGTAGCTACTACGCGACATGCTTGACCATCCTTCACTTTTGATTGAAGTATAGTCTGGCAGTGATTAGTTGAGGTGGCTTTAACAATGTGAAATTCCCTCTGGGGTAAATAAACGTGTATGTAATTGGAGTCGAGTCAAGTTGGGCTACTTTTGTGGTAGTTTTACGAAAGTTTTCCAACTGAAACCTGCGCCTATAACATGTCGCTAAACTTCTTAAAAAGAAGTAATTACTGTCAAGTTCATATCTCATTATTAGAGGCACACTATACCGATTCTTTTCGAGGGAGATACAAAATAGAAAAATTCAATGTAGTTAGAGAAGATTTTTTAACATTTGAATCAGAAATTATATGCTGCAAACATCTATTAGGGATTCGGAATGGATTTCTTCGTTTATAGTAACTTCTTTCTGGCATCGCTATCTAAATGATTATTAAAGATTTTAGACCAGTCGAACTCGAGTGTTCTAAATGAAAAAAGATTATATACTCTGCGCTGAACTATGATTAAAATGAAAAATAATGAATAAAACACAAATTGTCGAGAAAATCCAGCATGTTACAAATTAGAAATACTAATTAGAAATAATATATATATTGGAAATATATACATATTGTACTTTCTTGACTATTTTTCGTTTTTACTCATAATCCAAATGCTTACTATAACTATCATTTGAATATTGAGTAAAACCCGAAATAATTTAGGCTGAACTGAAAAAAACTTCTAAAAAACAGTGACCTGACCCCAATTTTTTTTAAACATCTAACTGATAAATTAACTGATCATACACCTGACGTTATTTCTGCATGCTATTAACATTACTACAGCCATAAGAGGTTTCTATTTAAGGATATTTTAAGCAAATTCGTTAGTCAAATTAACTTACGATTGAATACAGTAATTAGCTTTTTGCATATACTCCTCATTTTTCTTCAGTAAAATTCATCAATCGAGAAATTAGAATACATTGTAACCTAAATCGCAGCATAAGTGATCAAGTATCAAATGGCTCACTTAAGAAATAGAACACATAAATTTCATTTCTTAAACATATTTTTTTACACTCCCTGAGCAAATAATTTAAAATGAAAATAGCAGTCATGAGCAGGACAAGAAACATTTTAATGAAAATGAAAAAAAGCAATTAAAAAAAGTACACTTTTTCACTTAATTTATTATTTGAACATTTTAAAGAAGTATTTATCTAAACAAAATACTTGCATATCATGTAGTAAAGAATTATTAAATGAGCATAGCATCGAAAGAGAAAATTTCATTCGTTCACTAAAGTGTATCTTATTATTTTAGCGAGAGCAACTATTTTTCCTAAAGAAAATTAACATTGAAATATTTTTCAGTGTCTGTTAAATAGGAAAGTTTCTATTTAAAATCATTTACTAAATAGCTCGCTAATAAAGTAATTTTTTAATTGTTCTACAAAACGTAACAATGCTTCAAAACGAAAAAAGACCAAATACGGCAAGGTTTACCGACGAAAGAGTTTTGGTGTTTCGGTTGAAAAATAAGTTTCGTTTGCTACTACTAGGGGCAGAAGATTTGCCAAATCTTCCCAAAAGTGCCCTAGCGTCAACCCTTTTTGAGGTGCATTATAAAATTACCAGAATAGAAAACTAGGTAATTTGTCATTGCTTTAAAAACAGTAATAAAAGGTCCTTCACCTATGATTTTACAAGCAGATTTTATGCATAAAAAACTGATATTTCGTTCGCATAATCATACCATGAAACTAATTCTTAACAAATACACTGGTGTCCAAAAGTTAAGCATAATTCATAAAATGCGAGAAAAATCTGTAAATTTTCTTAAAATTATATAAAGTTACTTATGGAGATTCATTGATTAAAGAAGAAACAATATGTTTATGCAAAATAGTATAGTCGATGTTGTCATGCGCGAATTAGGTGCGTGTTTCGGAATGTGGATAAAACAGCTCGCACGCTTTAGAGAGTTCAGGCGCGTTTCATGCAATTGCTGAACCAAGAAACATTGGATCTGGTGAAACAGAACTAATAGTGGCACAAAGACGCCAATTGGACATGTTTGCGAAAGGAAGAATCGTTGGAATGCTAGAATCTGGACGATCACAAACTGAAGTGTCTCGTATTCTTAATGTGCCTCAGTGTGTAATCTCGAGACTGTGGCAGAGGTTTTCAAATACGGGAGATGTTACCCGCCGACCAGTACCAGGTCGACCAAGAGTCACAACCGCAAGCCAAGATCGTTTTCTGGCAATTTCTGCACGACGTCATAGGGACAGCTGTGCCAGAGAACTAGGTTCGGCGCTCAGTGCCGTCACAGGAATAACAATTTCGAGGCAAACTTTTTACAGGAGACTCAATCATGTCGGTCTGTATGCCAGAAGACCAGCAGTTTGCATTCCTCTCATATCAGCGCATAAACGCGCTCGTTTAAACTGGAGCTTGCAACATCGGCATTGGAGTATGGGACAGTGGGCTAATGCGATGTTCAGTGATGAGTCGCGCTTTACTCTACAGGGTGATTCTCGTCAGGTAACAATCTGGAGAGAAAAGGGGACTCGTTTCCAACCGCAAAACATAAGAGAAAGACATCACTTTGCGTCAGCAGGAGTAATGGTGTGTGCGGGCATTATGTTTGATAGCCGAACCGACGTCCATATTTTTGAAACAGGCTCAGTCACTGGTCAAAGATACAGAGACGACGTTCTTGAGCCTTATGTTCGCTTGTTTCTAGGTGCTGTTGGTCCTGAGTTCATATTCATGGACGATAACGCGCCATGTCACCAAACCGCTGTGGTCGAAGACTTCCTCGAATCAGAAAATATCCAGCGAATGACGTGGCCTGCGAACTCCCCTGACCTGAACCCTATCGAGCATGTCTGGGATATGCTCGGGAGAAAACTTTCAGTCCGTTCGCTCCCGCCAAGCTCCGCTTCGGAGCTAAAAAGAGTTCTCCAGCATGCTTGGAACTGTTTAAGCCCACAACTCGTTCACCATCTCATAGAAAGTATGAGTAATCGTTGTGCAGCGTGCCTGACAGTCAGAGGTGGCCATACACACTATTGAACTTCAGCATCATCTTTTAAAGAAAAATTTTTGTACAAAGAGTAAACTCCTCATATGCCTAATTTTCATTTAAACTATTTTTTGGGATGATAAAAGTAAATATTACCGTTTTTTTGAGTAGTTTTCTTATTTTGTAACCGTGTTGCACTCGCATATCACGTTTCCCCCTATTTCGATGTATATTTCTCACATTAATCACATAAATAACAATTATGCATAACTTTTGGACACCAGTGTAGTCCAGATGGTTGCTCGATAAGTTTGTGAAAACTCCGAGTTTATCCAAAACACTTTTTATAAGAGTCAATTTTATTATAGGTAATTCGAAAGGCAGTTCCTAGAAAAAACGTAGGCATTACTTTTTTAAATCATGCATATTAAGAGATACAATAATATGATCAAGTTATAAGTGATATGACATGATGTTACAAGATATGATGAAGTTTTAATCCTTTTTCGTAATCAGTTAAATTGGAAATTATACCCCAACACCTACTTCACAGAACACTTTCAAAATACTGCCATTACATTGGTTGAAAATGATTCGTCAGAGCGCATGCTCAAGGCGCAATTCAGTTTTTGAAGTGTCAAACTCATAATTAGCTCATAATTAACCTATAATTAGCTAATATTTAACTCCGAGCACCTACTGAAGTGATCAATAGGAACCCTAATCACATTTCCAAACCTCCATTGCGCCATAAGGTTCTAAATAGTATCGCTTGTTGACACTTGGGTCCCAAACGGCACCGGTGTTTTGCCTTCAGTTTTAACAGGTGTTCAGTCTTAACTGCTCAAGCGTAGCTGCAACTTCTGCCCGCAGATTGATCCTAGGCTCACTCATCTGAACAGTAGCTGTACTTGCACAGTGAAAATAGTAATGGTCTCTCATTTATTCACAGTCGTTTAGGCAATGTAACAGAAGTAATTCCAAGATATTATTTGTGAACCAAACTAAAATGTAAAAAAATCTAGAAGATTCCCATAATTCAAAATCGCATTCAATACTTACTGATGAATTTTTCTCTTGCGAGTTTCCTTGGATATTGTTGGTTGCTCCTCTTACATGGGTCATTTCATTCATTTTGATTTCATTATTTTCTAAAACAGTGATATTGGTTATTATTTCTTTGAAGAAGCACTTTACAATAGGACAAAAAATGAAGAAATAAGTAAAAAAATTACTCTTTTTATCAGATGTCCAGGAATGAAGTTGAAACAAGAAATGAAATATTAAATATACAATGACGAAAATTGCCATAACCCAGTAGAAACTCTCTTTCAATCCTGAAGCTTGCAGTGATCTTGCAAAGAAGATGGCTACCACTTAAAATATAAAAAAAGGTATTTCAGTATACAGGCAATATTTTGTTGCATTTGTGATATGAACGCAACGCAAAAAAGTGCATGTTTTAAAACATTCAGTTATCAATTTCCAATTTATGAAACACAGTGCACATCAGGGCTGTTGGCATTTTGTCCTTGGATAAATCGACTTCAAAATCGGCTCAAAACAAAAGCAAAGGTTGTCATAATCAAGTTTTGGCAATTTTTTTTTTCGAGAAACGTCGTTGTTTGCTTACAATGGTGAATAAAATTTACCTGAAAACTCGAGTCAAAGTCCTCATTAATGAGAGCAATGTGGAAGTCCTGGTTTATCGATAGTGTTTCGTTCCTCTCCCTTAATTTGATGTTTTCGACTCTTCACCGAGGGTTAACAATTTTAAGATGTACTATATCAAATTTTGTGCAAACAAATAATTGACACCACTTCATATCAAATCACAAAATATTTTAAAATTTTTTACTGCTTTGTCTGCGTTTATTGATAAGCTTAAAAAAAACCTTGAGTATTTTTTCAAATGTAAAAAAAAAAAAAAAAATAGAATGTTAAATATATTAATAAGTAAAACATATTTTTATTAATGCATATCGTTATGATTCATTAGAACGCAATTCATTTCTTCTTTTGCATTTTTTTATTTTTTATTTATTTATTTATTTTTTTGAAAACAGATTTAGGCAAAAAAAAAAAAAAAAAAGACAAAAACATGTCATGAAAATAGTTTTTTTTTTCGTCTAATGGGGGCTGCATTTTAGACTCTTTAGCAGACCTAGTGCGATGTCCCGATACGGCATCCAGTCTTTCATGTGCCGCCATTAAAGCATGGATGTCAATGGCACGGATAATTTGGACGCCCAGTTTCCACCAGAAGGAGGTACCTTTAATTTTGCCGAGGGAATTCTAAGCTAAACGAATACTGAAAGGATCTTAAACATGCCACATAATCATACGACACGAGCGCTGATGATTTTCTGCATCTCGAAAATCCACCGACTGGCCACCCCAGGTCAGATCCTGGGTCCACAGACGTAGAAGGCCAGCACCTAACCATCACACCACCAGCCGGCACACCAAAAACATAAAATATACAAAAGTGCAAGTCTCGTTTCCACCGTAAAAAGCTGTGATACCTCCAATAAAACCAAATCATTTGTCTTAGTACCTTGAGAAGTTCTTATTTAACAACTTTGTCATAAATTGTTTCCTATTAAATGATCTTGAAATATTTATAGTGACCATATTAATAAAAGAAATCTTTATTTCTATAAAAAATTTAGTGACTTGAAAATCCAATGCCAACATAATAGTTTTTTCCAAAGAACAGCGATTTGAGTGCTTAAATTTGTGCTTGCTTACGTATTGCTTAATTAGGCCTGCTAGCACTGCATATTACAGTAGTTGTACGTTAAATAGTAGACGAGGATGAAAAGACCATTAGTTATGAAAATAGTTAAAGGAAATTACATTTCATTTTATGTAACTAATTAAGCCTTGAAACCGTAAGAAAAGACTTTTCAAACAGTCAGGCCCGGCTCCCGGCGTAGGCGATAAGTGGAAGGGCTGGAAATTTCATACTGGCAAAATATAAGCAGACACAAGGAAAAAAAAAAGAAATTAAAAACTCAAATTTATTCTATAGTTTTTTACTTAGCAGTTATATTTGCAGCAATATGGGATAGTATGCTCAATGATTTAATATATATATATATATATATATATATATATATTATTAAGACTAAAGGGTGGAACTTGCCAACATTGCCTAGGGCGGCAAAACTACTAGACTCGGCCCTACAAACAGTTGACAAGAGATTGGGCTGCTGTTGCTTCGGTTTCTGAAGACCTCTTTATGCTGAGTTACCACTTTCGGTAAATGGCAACAAAATAAATCTGTTGCAATATTTTTCAGATATCTCATCAACAGCGAGGATTTGTAAGTATTCTACATTACGCTACAACGCAATCAACATATCACTGTCCTCTGAATAAAAGTATATGACAGAATAAGAGCAATAAGTCACATGAATAAGATATTGGCAGTACCACATCGTGTTGCTTAAATTATGCAGAATCAATGACGTGGGCTGAAAATCTGTGGCTAAAGTTTCGCAGCTGTTGCTGACAGATACAGATCAATTTGCCGTACCTATCTAAGAATTGGGGCACTAGACAGTGATAATAAAGCAAACTGACTGAATATGGAATGTCTCTGACGTAGAACAAAGCCATCTCCAACCGAAACTTTTCAGCTATGGCTACTTCAGAAAACATTTTAAATACAGTTGACGCTCGATTTTACGAGCCTCTAAATTATGAACACTCCAAATTTCATGAGCTATTCACTAGTCCCAAACATCTTCCATTTAAACAATGAAATATTTCATTCTTTTTTTTTCAAACTGGTATATTAAAAACTTTTTTTACGAACTCGTTGTAGCTCTTCCCCAAGTACCTCAGCACCAGGGGCAGGACGGAAAGGGCAACACCTTTTTACCCGACTGCGCGTGCGCGACGCAAAGGAGGTTAATGTGTTTATCAGTCTATGTATGTATGTTCCTATGTGGCGTTCTACAGGCTAAACGCCTTGGCCAATTTTGGTAATTTCTACGTCTATCGATTTGTCTTAACCTTGGGAGTGTCACTAAACAGATGACAGTAATCAAAATTCACCATATCAACAACCAGTTGCCATGTTTTGTCAGTTCGGGATCGGCTCATGTTGGGTGTTGCACACTGTGTCGCACCCTACCTGCGTGCGAAAAATGCAGTTAGTAAACAAAAAAATTCAGGCAGCGAAAACTAAATCTACTAATTGGGGTCTCAATGGCCGAGTGGTCTGAGCGATTGCTTCTTCCACTTCAGGCGGTGGGTCAAGGCACCCTCGCTCCGGATGTACTTTTCCCATGTAAATTCTTTCATGTGTTCTTTATATGTATTCTATACAGTATTAAAAAATATACTGTGCGTAACGAAGGAAAGACACTCAGGTTGTAGTCCTCATCCAAATAAACCCGTGCAATAAGCACCAAAAGAAAGAAAGTGTACTAATTCGATTTTCATCTCTAACATGTTGCCTTGATTCAAGGGTCTGAGATTCGCGACGTGTACTTTCTTGAGAGGCATTTTTAGTTTTGCGAGAAAGATTTGACTGACGACGTTTCCGATTTCGCGTCATCATGAGTTATACAGGCTGTTTATATAGCTGTGCTGAGGCTGACTTAAGTTCGCGCATTTTTGCCGAAGGTCAAGCACATGTAGCTTTAAGCAGAGTTACGTCCCCAGAGGGACTAATTATCAGTAGTTTAGACCATCGCAAGTTAGTTAATAAACCTCACGATACAAACTCTCTCAATGAAATGACAAGATTGCGAAATGTACCGTCCTTTTATCTTAAGAACTAAAGTCAATGAAAAATAACTAAAAAATGTAAAATAAAAAAAATATTAAATAAAAGCAAAAAACCAGACTGAGTAAAAACCAAAAAAACTAATACATTTTTCTTTTTAGTTTTTTTGGTTTTTACGCAGTCGGGTTTTTTGTTTTTATTTAATATTTTTTTTTACTAAATTGTAATCCCATATTCTACCTTTCCTGCGGTTTGAATTACTGAACCAAGACTTTTTTTTTCAATTTGGAATGAAACGAAAAATAAAATATCTATTAGAATTGATTGAACAAGCTATAAGAAATATGCGTACTATACATAGTGCATAGCTTTAAATGCATTTCGATTTTTCAAAATATCGTTTTTACGAACTTTTTCCCACATTCTCATTAAGTTCTTAAAGTCGAGAGTCAACTGAATTATACTTCGGGCAAGAATGAATAACGACTCGCACACTTTCAAAAGTTAATGGTTCTGCGCCTCCACTCTTTAAACAGAAGTATAGTGATCCAATTAAGTAATATAAAAATGCGAGTGTGAGGAATGATATTTTCAACGGCTTTGTTCTTCGTTCGACTCTTTCCGAAATTAAGGAGCATAGCATTGGAATCTGAATCTAAGCTGAGAAAATTATCCTACAAATTACGCTGGTTCTGTTTAAAAAGATGAAGGAGCCAGAAATCCCGGAAACATACTTTTTTATTGTTAAAAAATAATTGTAATATTTAGATTTTTATGTGCCTATATTTCAGTTGTTCAACTTGGAGTTAGTAAACTACATCGGGTGAGGTTACAAACGAATGAAATAAGTTAAATAGCTTAACCGATTCAAACTGTTTCGTCAAGTATTTAACGGACTACCAGGGATACCTTTTAATAAAATTATTCGTGTCATAAATTAGTGAAACGTATGAAGAAATTTATAACTAATGCCCGTTATTTAAGCATTTTTAAATCAATTATTCTCTCAGAATAATTGATTTAAACTCTTTTCTTGATTTTTTACTGATAAAAAGTCTCAAAAAATAATCTGCCATATTTAAAAATGGCCAATACAGCACTGACATGCCTAACAATTTTTAGCTGCAGGCTGTTTTATTTAAACAAATAGCAAACTTTCATACCAAAGTTACCACCATATGTTTCCTTAAACATAGCTCTTCCCAGTAACATTTTCATTAATAGAACCTGATTTAAAAAAAAAAAACGCAGTCTGCCCAGTTTTATGTTTGTGTAAACCCTTTATATGTTGACCCTTACAAACCTACACATACATGATGCTCAAATGCAACTTCTCCAGTGCTTATAAAAGTGTAATGAACCAAATATTTTACTGAACATACTTTTCATTTTTACTTTACTCAGTCTCATTAACTGCAAAATTTGATTTAAATAATTATTCAAGCATTGATGATAAAATTTATTTCTAAACATAAGTTATACAAACCTGCAATCAGTTGAGCGGAATTGCCAACAATCCAGTGCAGCCAGTTGAAAATAGGTCGTTTTGGATTATCTGGAGCTGGTCTAAAAGCCGCCATTATAGGCTGAAACAGTCCAAAAGCTGTAGCAATGCACCCTAATATTGCATGCGGATTTTTATTTTCCTATTTCCAAAGAATGGATGAATGAATATAAATTTCTTGTATTTAATTCCAAAACAATATAAAGAAAGCATTGATGATTAAAATAAAATTGCCAAAAAAGAAATATAAAATTTTTAGTTCGTACCATTTAAATTTGCTACTAAAAATAACCTTTTCGTTTTCCGTAAAAAGCACTAAGTAGTGTATAGAAGTTAATAGCTCTCTTAAACTTACACTAAACGAATGCACACATGCAGAAGGACAATGTCGCTAAAATTTGCAACAATATAGATGTCCAACTTTACAGATACCTTGCTTTGTACCCTTGTATTTTCAATTGAGTTTTATTATGTTTACTTATTGCTTAATATTGACACTTAAAAAAAACTATCGACGAATTTTCAGCTGTGATTTTCATTTACCAGGTTTTGTAATATTGTTCATAGGCAAAAGAAACACAGTAAAAATGAGATTCGTACATGAAACAATGCTTTTAAATAGAATATACATAATAGAACTATCCTAAAGGTTACATTGCATTAATATTGTGTGCTATGGCTGAACGACTTCAATCAAATGTAAACGAAATAAAATGAAAAAAAATAAAAATAAATAAAAACTAACATTTCCATTTCTATGCTAATAATAACACTAGGCCAAAATTAGGGGGTAAATATAATTGAAAATGCTAATTGACAATATTTTTAAGATCAAAGGCATATAATACTACTCACCTTGAAGGGAAATCAATATTAATAAGTTATGTCTGTTAAAAATTGTAATTGTTAATAACAACCAGAAACAAATGTACCGTTGAGAGCAAAAAAGATGTAAGGCAATAAAACAAGATTTTGAGTCACTGAATTGCATAGTAGCCACTTTTTGCCCAAAACACTAC
This sequence comes from Uloborus diversus, assembly GCF_026930045.1. Lineage (NCBI taxonomy): Eukaryota > Metazoa > Arthropoda > Arachnida > Araneae > Uloboridae > Uloborus > Uloborus diversus. The sequence continues at coordinate 190,674,744 of NC_072733.1, forward strand.
TGCAGTTCTTTCTTACGATTACTGTTTATTCGTCAATGGTTTAACATAGACTTACTTCGTTTTCTCATGAAGTAGAATGTCGTTAAAACTAATTTCTGATGGTGCAAATGCAAAATTATAGGAAAGATACATTTTTTCTCTCAACGGTAAAAACATTGTGTCTATTTTACTAATAGTACAGTAGTTTATAAGTGCAATTACATCAAATAAGAGCTTTAAGTTATTAGACGTCAAACAGGTTAATGCTGAAGCATTGATTTCCCTTTAGTTAATGGGAAAATTAGTTACTTATTTGATACGAAGGTTTCTGAATTACTTACATAGTTCCATCCGTCAAGATGAACAAAAATCACAATAAAAGCGATGACCACAAATGTTAAGGCTGCAATCATGAGGCCCCGGTGAAGCTGTAAAGTGAAAAATTCTTTTTGATCAAACATGTTTAGCAGTGATAAATAACATGTTCTCAAAAATCATTACATTTCAAAACAGTTTCCCGGTATTAGATAATATTTCTTTTTTTTAGCATTTGATACAATAAAAGGTCAATTATTAAAAAAAATTAATTTGAATTTTGACATCTTGAATTCAAATTATGTTTTTCGCAATCACGAGTGTGTGTATGTAGGCGTGTGTGTTTGTGTGTGGATGGTATGTGTGTTTGTGCGTAGGGATGTGTGTGTAGGCAAGGCATGTGTGTTTGTGTCTGTGTGCTGCATAAGTGTGTGGGTAGTTGTGTGTATGTGTTTGTGTATGTGTATGTGTGTAGGTGTATGTGTGTGCGTGTGTGTGTGTAGTTGTGTATGTATGCGCGTGTGTGTAGGACATGGATGCAACCTGGAGACGACTTTCGCTATAGGAGCAGCATCGTGAGGAGCCGGTCGACGGTGATGGTGCGCAGGGTGGCGGTGGGAAAATAAAATGATACCAAGTCAAAAACAGTCAAAAGAAAGCAATAAGCAATCGTGATTGCTCAAAAATATATGTAGAAGATTTGCTGTAACGTCCCACAAGTAGCATATTTTTTAAAATCCTATTGAAGAAACGTTGGAAAAAGGTTATGCAGAATACTTAGACAAAAAACAACGCTAACACATTTCAAGAAACTTTCGTGAGCTAGTAAAATTGATGTTTTCAACGGAAAGCAAACACTAGATCTTAGTCAGAATGAAAAATAATTTCATGCCGTGTTTTTCTAATCAAAGTGAATTAAAACTTTTATTTAAAAAATATAGTTTCGTTTAATTAAATTATATTCGAAACATAGCCACGCTTTCTTGCTACCCTACTCGTGTCGAGTCCTTTCATACTACGAAATACATTTTTTTTTTCGTTTTGATTCGAGTATTAGACAATTTCTTTCTGTGCTGGGGTGTTACTTTTGTTTGGAGGTAAAAACATAAATAGTATGTGCTTCTTGAAACATCCTGGAAAGATTTTGTTTTAAGAGAGCAGAGAAAAAAAAATGTTTCAGAGATCATTTCAATAAACATCAAATCATTCGTAGAAATGTCATAACTAAAAATCTAATTTTTGCTTTAAAGCGGCTGATGTTCAAGTATGCTTCACAAGGAAAAGAGTAGGCATAAAATTGAATTTTGAATTCCCAAAGCTACTTTTGCCTGGTATTTCTCCTAGAACTAAAACAAATATTCACAGTAGGCATTCAGGATTGTTCTGACTTGATTTAGTTGATCAATGCTTTCAAAACTGATCAAAGGATCAAAACTATTGCTTTTATTTTAAATAATAGATACACATACGAAAAACCCATTAAACAAGAAAAAAAAGTATATTTTAGAAGTAGTGTAACAGCATTAAGAATTTGAAGAACAAAGACGTTTTATTCAAAAAACTGATTACTTCTCCAATTTTTCTAACAATCATTTAGCTTTACAATTTTTAAAACATGAAACAAAGAAAATTTTTATTTAAACTTCTTTTTCTCTTCTGTTTTTTCCGGTTTGTCCCATTGTAACAATGCATGTAAGCGACCCTACTGAACACATTGTGTAAACAAAAATGAAATTCTTACACAGAACCGTATTTTTTCCAAACTGTCAAATAAATCGTTTTTCTTGGGAGTAGGAAAGCTTTGCTTTCGAATTACGAAAATCATTTTTCAATAACATTAAATTCGAACCTTAGGAATATTGTGAAATGAATCACCACTCTTTAAAAAAGACAAAATTAAATTTAACACGACAAACGTCAGAAATACATTTTTTTTTAATTCAGCAAGCATCTTGGCTATGATGGAGTCAGGTGCGAATTAAAAGAACTACACAGGAAGTTAAAAAAAAATATCACGGTATATTTTATCACAAGTAGCACACTTCATTTCAGAAGCGTTTTAAAACGAGCGTCAACGATGTGACAACTATTTGAAAACGTTTATGAAACGTTTAGCGCATTACGCGTACTGCTTGGAATACTACAACAGTTCAATCCTCTACGCGGGAATTAAACTAATTTCTGGAAGGATAAAACTTATTAAAAATTAAACGAAGATCTTACAGCAAACCATATTTTTACTCCACACATAGTTTTCGTCTCCCAAGCAGACTTAAAGTGACGAGCGAGAAGAATGGCAACACTCACAAATCCAACCCATGCTGTGACCATGAATGTACCTGCAGAGAGAAATCACTATTTTTAAATTTAACTAAAAGCAGAACAAAAGCTTTGACCTCGCGAAAACAGTTTTTTAAATGCATAAAACATTTTTTTAAAAATCGTATATACGTCAGAACAATACAATATCGTGCAAAAATGCTTTAAATTTTACTAAAGTGAAAGTTATTTCCAAACTCAAAAAGCTACAGTTAAGGATTTTTTTTACGTAACAGCTTAAAAGTGTCGTGGATGAAAATGTGATTTAATAAATAAGCACATTTGGTAAAATTAATATCTTGTTTTGGTCTCATTTCACTTAAATATTGACACATATCGTTATGACTTTAAACCTGGATAAAGTTCAAGAAACTTGTTTTTAAAATTTCGTCACTTTAAAAGTCTAACTACGCCTGTGTTGGTAGAATCAGAAGAAATAACTATTCCGTTTTTGTACTATTTTTTTTTAAACTTGGAGCATTAATAGTAATAAATCTCAAAAATCTGTAATGAAACCATTTTAAATAGCTAAATTATTGTAATCGAAAATTGCCATTTTTTTCCTTTCAACAATAATATGATTGATACGGCAGATAAATATTTTGTACTAAGAGCAAATTATATTACCCTCCCCCTTTTAAAAGCCTTGAACAATTTTAAATCTAGAAAATATCTGACCGAACTTGAAAGTTGTTAAAAACATTTAATAGATTCTTCCCGTTAGAGTTGGGTGAACTCGAACTGTTTTCGATCTGACTAATATTCGCAACCATGTTTGAAAAAATATCGACCCGTATGCAACAAACCTATTTTTAAAAATAACTTTAAGGTACACAAAACTGATAGGTTATGAAATCTGGATCTTGAAACAGAGCAACTACTATTTTACCCATATTTAAAACAAAACGCTCGAGAAGTTTTGTTAATTTTCAACTAATCAAGTTATTTTTCAAAGCGAACTTACCATGGATTTTAACTGCATCATGGGCTTTTCCTCCTTCAAGCCCTTCAAATGCACTGAAGTTTACTGGTGATTGAGTAAAAATTTTTCCCGAGTGGTAGCTGATTTCTGTAAAACGCATAATTGATATACTTACTACATATTAGGAAAGCTCTTTTTTTTAAAAAATAACATTAAAAAATTAAAAATTCACTATAAATCAAGTATAATCGAATCTCTTGAAATTCTCACAATACTTATATGTTATGAATTGTTATCTACTGATAAACATTATAAACAATCGCTCCATCGTTTCAAAACCGAAGCCTCCGAATACTCATTGAGCACAATGCGGAGCACATACTCGTTATCTCTTAGGATCCGAAAGTCTGTGGTTTATCTCCAGCAGTTGTCATTGTTACTGTAGACGTTCCCTCTCCTCCAGAACTATGTCTAAACTGAGGATGTGGAGCTGCCACCTATAGAAGTCAAAGTCGGATACCATCTCATTTAGGGACTTCATTTTTTAGGAGCAGTTCTCTTCTGCCATCATTTATGAATGAGGCTTGGAGTTTGGCCTTATGTGGCATTAACAACAACTTTTAAAATTTATATTGTTTCCTATTTTCTCTCCGTTGTTCAAGTATTTAAAATTTTCCTTTCGTTAGATTCTTAAGAAATTGTTCCCTGATTTATGCTTAGCCCCTTCAGACCTGGCGTCCGGTATTTCGGATAAACTTTATACAGATGCTAATCATTTAATAATTGATTAAATTACTTTATTTTTTTTAGTTGACCATTTACATTCTGCTTATTATCTGTGCAAGAATTTTTCGCTTTCGGATAGACAACTGTAACAAATAGGGGCTCCGATATGGAGAGTGACTCATTTTTAAAACCGTGAGTTCTCATCCAAAGGCGAGGTTTTTTGTTTGTTTTTTGAAAAATTTATAGTTTTTTATTGATCATTTAAAATGCTTATGTTTTGATATTATTTGGAGAAAATTTTACAATGGAGTTTGATGTTTTCATCATTCTTTTATCTTAAACATGTATTTTTAAAAACGCGTGGTCTAGCCAATTTTACGTGCTGGTCTTTAGCCATTTTTACGTGCTGGTCTTTAGCCAATTTTACGTGCTGGTCTTTAGCCAATTTTACGTGCTGGTCTTTAGCCAATTTTACGTGCTGGTCTTTAGCCAATTTTACGTGCTGGTCTTTAGCCAATTTTACGTGCTGGTCTTTAGCCAATTTTACGTGCTGGTCTTTAGCCAATTTTACGTGCTGGTCTTTAGCCAATTTTACGTGCTGGTCTTTAGCCAATTTTACGTGCTGGTCTTTAGCCAATTTTACGTGCTGGTCTTTAGCCAATTTTACGTGCTGGTCTTTAGCCAATTTTACGTGCTGGTCTTTAGCCAATTTTACGTGCTGGTCTTTAGCCAATTTTACGTGCTGGTCTTTAGCCAATTTCACGTGCTGGTCTTTAGCCAATTTCACGTGCTGGTCTTTAGCCAATTTTACGTGCTGGTCTTTAGCCAATTTTACGTGCTGGTCTTTAGCCAATTTTACGTGCTGGTCTTTAGCCAATTTTACGTGCTGGTCTTTAGCCAATTTTACGTGCTGGTCTTTAGCCAATTTTACGTGCTGGTCTTTAGCCAATTTTACGTGCTGGTCTTTAGCCAATTTCACGTGCTGGTCTTTAGCCAATTTCACGTGCTGGTCTTTAGCCAATTTCACGTGCTGGTCTTTAGCCAATTTCACGTGCTGGTCTTTAGCCAATTTCACGTGCTGGTCTTTAGCCAATTTCACGTGCTGGTCTTTAGCCAATTTCACGTGCTGGTCTTTAGCCAATTTCACGTGCTGGTCTTTAGCCAATTTCACGTGCTGGTCTTTAGCCAATTTCACGTGCTGGTCTTTAGCCAATTTCACGTGCTGGTCTTTAGCCAATTTCACGTGCTGGTCTTTAGCCAATTTTACGTGCTGGTCTTTAGCCAATTTTACGTGCTGGTCTTTAGCCAATTTTACGTGCTGGTCTTTAGCCAATTTTACGTGCTGGTCTTTAGCCAATTTTACGTGCTGGTCTTTAGCCAATTTTACGTGCTGGTCTTTAGCCAATTTTACGTGCTGGTCTTTAGCCAATTTTACGTGCTGGTCTTTAGCCAATTTTACGTGCTGGTCTTTAGCCAATTTTACGTGCTGGTCTTTAGCCAATTTTACGTGCTGGTCTTTAGCCAATTTTACGTGCTGGTCTTTAGCCAATTTTACGTGCTGGTCTTTAGCCAATTTTACGTGCTGGTCTTTAGCCAATTTTACGTGCTGGTCTTTAGCCAATTTCATATGCTGGTCTTGACCAATTTTTTGTCCTCCAAGCAAGATTTTCATGTGAGCGACAAAATGGAAATTAGAAAGAACATGACGGCCTTTGCTTGATGGTGTTATTGATGACTATCTAAGTCTTTCTTCAAAATTGCATCACGATTTCGCTCGTTGTTGTTACTCAAGAAAACTGCCATACACATTACTTATTTGTATGTTAATTTTTGTAACATTGCACCCATTATTAAGCAGGAATTGAATGAGAGTATACAGGCTGAAGGATATTGTTCTAGGTGTGTTTTACTCGCTTATTGCGCGCTCAGCAATGGCAACTGTGACCTGACGTGATAAATAGGTATACTTTGAAACACTGCACAACATATCTTCGAGCAGCACCGTTGGCTTTTTATGGTACTTTTGTTTCACGACTGTTCGGATATCAGAAAATAAAAGATAGCTCTCGTACAAAGGGACCTAAAACTTTATCAGGAAGCCCTGTTTTTTTTATATATTTTTCATAATCAATATGATCGAATTAAGAAACTTGACTTTGGTATACATTTACTTACTTCCGTTACTCATAGGTCCTTTGGCAAGTAGAAGGTAGTAAGTTGTATTGTCCAAGTTGAAGGTTCCTTTATGGGTCCGTATTATGGGATCTGAATTCCACTCGCATGTTATTTGGCCATCAGATATTTCGGATGTGTAAATATCTCTTGGAACCTAAAAAAGTCCTCAATGTCAGTTAAAACTTGCTAAACGTTATCAAAACTTCAAAGAAATGTTTAGGATCAAACTGACAACTTGTTTATATTAATAAATAAAATAATCTGGGCTAGCAGAATTACAGAAAAGTGTTAAATGCATGAAATGCAATACATTAAATCCGAAAAAGAGAATTAACTCTTTACGCATTAACGGTTAAATGCGACTAGTGAACACGGAACATTTTTCTCGCTTTTCCACGAGTCAGAGAAACGTTATAATCTATTTATCTATCCATTATGGCCGTTTCTAGATCAGATTTGAAGCATAACAATCGGAAAAGTTTAAAAAAAAGTCGGATCTACAATAGAAAACTAACATATAGAAGAGACTATAGCGTATGACCTGATGTTACTTTTGAATGCAGCACCATGAGAACATTCTATGCCAGCAGAGAAACAAACTAAATGCCTAGTCATGGTTAATTAATACCACTGAATACTACATAAACTTAAAGTTAATTATGATGAATATTTTAGTAACTATACGAACATTTTTTGCGAAAGTCAGAGCTGATTTTTTTTTTCTGTTTAAAATCATACCAAAACAAAAAAAAAAAAAAAAAAAAAAATCTAAAAAGATAAATGCAACTAACGCCGGTTGTATGATCAAGTTTCTGGGAATATTTCAAACAATATCGATATACTTTAACTGTGAATTAGTCACTTCTAAAATTTAGAACGAATATTTCGTAGTTGAGTCTCGACAACTCGGATCTCGATAAACCGAGCGACTTCAGTAAACTCTGGCAGGCCGCGCGAAAAACTTGTTGCTCGAGCATTCCCCAAGAACCAAGAGTTTACACAAACTCTCCCTTTCTGATCCACAATAAGTAGGGTTTTCCAGTTTCTACTGTAGTAGAATATTATCAATATAATATATTACAATCAGATAAGATCAAAGAATTGTTTTAAAATTGGTGGGGACTAGAATTTTAGCAGAAAAATCAAACAACATTAAAATAAAACACAATCATTTACATTATCAGACGTTCAAAAACTAATAGATAGATTAAATGAAAAGATAATTATAAACTACCTCTCTTGTTCTATTATTCCTTTTGCCTTCATTCCAAGACTGTCTCAAAATAGCATAATTTCCTTCTTCGACACACTCCATTACAGCATCGTCACCCTAAGAAGAATGTGTAGTTCATGAACTGTATACATGCAGTCATTTTCATAGCATGAAAAAGTGTCATGTTTGATGTTTTAAATACTTAATAAATTCCTTCACTCATAATAGCAATGAAGTTTTCAGCACCGTTGGCACATAGTATCTAGTCTGATCTCAAAAGGAATAACCTACATTCTACAGTAGGATTTGTTTTACACGAAAGTTCATAACGGTCAAATGCGGCACATTGATGTTTGTGCATTTGATTTTAAAGCACTGCTGTGATCCATTATTAGGTTATATGTTCTATTATTTACATGAAAATACGTACTTTTATGAGTGAGAAATATTAATCGTTGTTCAATGTTCTAAAATCTAAATAAAAACGCACTGGAAATCTAATTAATAAGAAAAAGAATAGGATTAATTAACTCCCATTGGTGTTTAGTATTAGTATCGAAAATAAGCCGGAATTTTTTTTTACATATGTTACAGAAAAACGTCAGAAAATTGATCATTAAGTGATTAAAGTCTTTTTTTTTCAGAACTTTAGGTGACGTAAGACTAGCGCAAAGGGGCAAAAAATGTTGGGTAAGATTTAAACTAAATTGCACAAGGCGGATTAAGTGTGAGTGAATAAAACTCCTTGTAAATAGTTGGGTAAAAAATGGCTAAAATGCACTTAGACACTTAAGTGCTCAGATTTTAAAATATTTGTCTTATGCTTCCTAATGTTGCCAGAACACAAACTATCTACTCAATGATAAGCAGATCCAAGTCAACCAAACAATCTGCAAGAAAAATATTTAAAAATGCAAATTATTTTTGATATATTAAGATATTTCTTGTACTTTGTACACAAAAGTTCTTTTTGTTATGTACTTTCTGTATTATTTAGGAATTTCAAGTTTTAAACATTTACTCATTTAACTCCTAACGAAGTCCCCAACGTTCTCTTATTTTTTGAACTGTCTAATTGAGAGTAAATTATTTGAGCATTCTCCAAGTTTCCTCTTAAAGTACTATGTAGTAGTATTTTGCGCCAAGTGCATGGCATGCACAAAAGCAATGAATAAATGTTATCCTAAAGCCAAACTTGTGCAGAAAGATTGTTCACATACCATTCTCTGATCCCAGGAAAGTGCCATAGCTACATATGAGTCTGGAGAATTCAGGACTCCTTTCAGTCTAAATAATATCCCGCCGTTGCTCAAAGAATATCCGAGCAGCACTTGACAATCTTCTGAAGGAATACAATCAGATGGATATCCGAAGCAACCTTGTGAGCTGAAGCAATCTTGATACATGGTAGACGAATCCATTTTTTGAGACTGGAAAAAAAAAACATTCAAATCAATTTTTACAGCCTCGCAACGGAAAGGTTTTTCATAAAAATCTTTGTTTTTAATTTTTCTGTAGTATCTTAGAGAGTTTTTATAATAAGATTATTTATAATAAACATACACATATATTTAAAGGGTGCCTCAAAATGCCGTGTAAAAACTTGGCACAGTAAGGTAGAGAAAACGATAAAATGCAAAAATTATAGTGGAACTTTTGGTCGCAAATGTAATGCTGACGCACTACGTGTACACAAAACCAAAAGCTGATGGTTGTGAAACAGGTAACAAATTTATTACACTAAGATGATTTCACACAACATTTAAGTTTAAAAAAGAGTTTTAACGCTATTTATGAAACTGGCGGCCTTTGGCTCTTTATATAAGCGACACAACAATGCAGAAATCGATAAAAGCTTGTGAAAATGGCTCGCCATTGCGACGGCTCGTGCATTGTGACTTATGTGGTACTGCTGCATGCCGTAAATTTTATCGGCAGATTTAGACCTTTGTTACAGACTAAAATTTGTTGCAGATTAAAATAATGTGTGAAATTGTGTTTGTAATAAATTTTTAACCTGTTTGACATCATTCTGTTCCTGGTTTCACGTGCATGTAGCACGTCAGCTTTATGTTTGCGGCCATATGTCCTTATATAATTTTTGCTTGTCATCATGCTTTCTACTCTCCCTCCAAGTTTGTGCATGGCATTCAGGGACACCTTATAATATAAAGTTCAATTTAAAAAAAATGTTCTACTTCAGTGATTTTTTTCTGAAAGATAACCTAAGCACATTTTACGTTCATACTTTTCTTTAACTTTCAACCATCATAACTGTAATGTTAAAAAGGCAGATAATAGGCACTCTTAAATGTTCTGCTTAAAAACTAAATTACTAATGTATCATCAATATCGTTTTTTTTATTTTAGTTGAACAAATGTTTATGTTCTAGGTTGTGAGAAGTGTTATAAAACTATATTAAAAAAATAAAAAATCCTATCAACTGAGAAAGTGCAACTTAAAAAAAAACATTAAAAGTTTCATAATTATTCCATTATTTAGGTTTATTAGGTTTGTTTTTTCATTAAAATATGATAAGCTCGGTGCAAAATTTTGAATTGAATTTCTTGGTACATTTACACGCTTTGTATTGCCTTGTACACCAATCGACTATTTTAAGACAAGTGTTATTAAAATAGTATCAATGTGTGACATATATTTCTAACTCTCTATAATTTATGAATTATAGCATGACCTTCATGAAACTTTGCATCTTGTTGAACTATGATGTAATACAAACATTATAATGCAGTATAATGTAGCACTTTAAATTAAAGAAAGTCACTAAGGTTAAAAATATTTTATAACAGTCACATCAGAAAAATCCTTTGTTTTTCTTCTAGGCTAGCAGTGAATGGTTCGTAATTGTTAGAAAGATGAGAACGTTGAAAAGAACGAAAGCAATTCAGAACAGTACAGTTTGTCTTCGTTGTTTCAAACATTTGAAGGTAGTAAACCCGGTGAGAAAAGACGCAATTAACTGTGTGCAAACGTGTTTTTATTACTGGACACATTATATTTTAAATTTGCACGCATTGTAATGATGAAACGATACTAAGGGAGGCGGTAATTTAATTTATGAATTAAAAGCGTTTAAAATTATTGTAGTTACTGTTTTTGATTTCTTTTGCTCGCCCGTTTTAACGTGACATCGTTAAGAAATGGTGTATGAAGAAAATTTTATTTTGGATAAGTCACTTTTGTTATTGGTACGAAAAAGTACACAAAATGCCCATTTATTCAACTTCTAAACAAAATATTAAATAAATGACGCGAGCCAATTATCCCGCAATTAGGACACATTGGCTCAAGTGATGAAGTGTCAATATTTACCTCTTAAATAATACTTGTTCTTATAATTATCAAATTTTGCAATGAAACTATCTAAAAAGTATGCAGATAGTGTTCTCTTAAAAATGTTTCCTAAATGTTTAGTTCTAACTTTTTAAAAATCAGTCAAGAAAAAAATTGAGCCAACTGACGTCGGTCTATCCTAATACTTAAATTGAAGAGTTACATGTCTCTTGTTTGCAGAAGCTTTTAGAAATTTATAACGTTACTAGGTGAAGCCGTTATAATATTATACCGCCTTGAAAGGGTAAAGAGCAGTATCTACAGAAATGAGTTTTTGATCTATCGGAAGAAACACGTTTTGGATTCCCCGCTAACAATTGTTAAATGAAAGTATTCGATGTTTTTTCCGTGCTTTTCAGCGATAACCAAATACGTCGCCTTGTCTAGGGGTCAGAAATCTGACTGCGATGGGGTTGTCCTAGGTTCGAATCCCGGCTCTAACATGGATGTACTTTTTATCTCCTGTCCTTGTCCTTTCTTTGTGTAAATGTGTTGTGAATGGTTGCCTACCCTATGAAAACGGTACAGTTGGAAAAGTGAAGCAGCGCACCTCAAATTGCCAGCCTAGCTGGCACAAGACAGCAACAGCAACCAAATAAGCAAGCTTTCAAAGATATAGTATAATACTGCCGAGGGAAAGTAAAGCGCAGAACCTGCAAATTTTTCAATTTTACTTTTTTTTGCCTTTCTGTCATCTTTGGTTCTTCAGCTTCACGAGTTTAGAAGAGAAGCCAGAGCGTACTTTAGCTTCACAGTACAAGCTTGCTTATTTGGTTTCCTCTGAAAGTATTGCACGAAAAAAACGTCAAATTCCAACTTTTCCTCATTATTAGAATGAGATCCACAAAATAGTTTCTTCAACTATCTCAAAAACTAATTTCTGTAGATATTACACTTTGCCTTCCCACAGCAAAATAGATAACAAAAATGCAAAAAAAAAAAAAAGAGAGAAAGATAAAAATTACATTTTTACGGCAGAATACATAAATACAAATAAGGACTGATATTTTGAATATGTTAGTGCGAAAATAGCAAAACTTCAAATTTTCACACGTTTAAAAAATGTACTGGCCATTCTTAACTAGTATTTTATAAAATAAATCTGATCAATAATTAGCAAGATATCTGTTCTTTAGTCAAGAAAATATTTATATGTAGTTAAACTTTAATAGAAAGCATCAAATTTCATTAAATAAAATACAGTTTAAAACAAAGGTGTCTACTTTTAACCTCATATTTTAACGCATCATAATGTTAAACTACAAATATCGGTTATTACTATTAATCAGTTATACATCCGAAATAAAAAAATGATCTTTTTAAAACAACAGCGTAATAAAATTAAGTCTTGATAGCTAATAGGCGAAAAACATAAAATATCTTAAAATGTGCGTGCAATGGCTAAGGAACTTCCCCAAACCTGCTTTCGCTCCTTGCTGACCCCTTGTTGGTAATTGGATTCAGCTTTCACCCTTGTCGATGATGAATCGATTTCTGTCCAAAATAAGGCATAAGTTTTTGCGACAGTGGCCCTAGAAACGAATGTCAATTCAATGTTAAGTCCTTAGAAATGAAAGCGTTCAAACGAAATGAATATGACAAATCAGTTTACCTAAAAATTACATCTTCATTTACTCCATTTGCAGGCATCCATTCCGTTACTATTTTACTCTTGGGGTTTGTGTTCACTTGGGTTAATGTATTTTCTTTTCCTTTCAAACAATCGATAGTTTTGGACACTCCGTTCCTGGCAGTAAATTTTCCTTCGACAAGTTTTCTTTTGTCTCTGCTTGATCTTGCTTGGAGGACAAAACCTTCGAACTCTTCACCGACAGGTGACGATATTGTAACTATAAAATATCAATGCGATTTAATTTTTTAAACACAATGCAATTCTACATTAAAAAAGTTCAGTACATATTGGATTAAGGGGTCATAGTACCTTAAAATTATTATTTTTTTTAAATTTAAGTAAATCCTATTTTTCGTTGAAACCATAACATGCTTACTTATTTTGTAACCAATAATTTATTTTAAAATTTTTAAAATATTGCCTACTTTTTTTAGAATTTAAAAAATTTAGGAAATTTTCAACATTTTAAAAACAAAACAAAAAAAAAACCTAAGGGATTTTTAAACTAATATAAAAAAAGCTTTCTGCTAAACGATCACAATCATCATCTCTAAAAAATCTGTGCATTCATTTGCTTTTGTGTTTATTAGAAAATTTCCTGTGATAAAAATGTAAAAAATTCTAATTTTTTTCAAAATTTTGGTTTTTCTAAGTATAACATGCTCTAAACAATTGAGTGATTTTTAGACGCTTATCCAATGCACAGTTTTGTTAAATATACTATCCTAATTGCAAAAAATATTACTTTAAAGCTGTATCTTTATTAGAAAAGAATCCTAAGACTTATGACATGAAAACACAATAAAACGATGATCGAGATAAATCAATTTAAGTTTTTCTTTTGCATAAAAACACATAGCGAGCATGACCTAAAACTACTCATAACTTTTTAAATATTTGAAATAAAGCAATAAAACTTTTCCCCTGTGTTTAGACTAGTGTTTAGTTTTGAAATACGCAATAATTTGTTTTTGATTGTTTGATCATTTTTGAGGTACTGTGTGACCCTTTAAAGTTCTTAAAAGATGTTTTGACTATTTTAACACGTTCAGCACGACAATAAAATGTTTTATTCTCTATGTTCAGACGTACTTAGTACTGAATTTCAGAAAGATTGTTCAGTCACCAGAAACTGGCGCGATTGAACAAAACGCTTGCTCTCCATCCTCCCCAGGGACTGAAGACCGTTAAAGAAACAGGGAACCTAATCCTAAAATGTTCTACCAGTCTCTAGGAACTGACGTAGCCAGAATGGAAAGGATTGGCGTGTTCGACGTGTTCTCTAACAAACCCTAGGTAACTACCAATCAGATTGCAATGCAATCCAAGAGTTGAAGAACACATTGCGGAAATGTACTGTCTAACAAAAGGATATCTGTTAAACCTAGACCACGGAGACATGACGGATGATCTTGAAGCGGAAACATCATTTGTATCATTTGTAATTGGTAGAATTAGCCAGAAAGCGCCGAGTAGTAAGAGGTGGGTTCTCGCTGATCCTATGTATTACAAAATAGTAACAAACAACCTCTTACAAATGATACAAATGCTTTCGCTCCAAGGTCATCCGCCATCTCTCCATGGTTAAGCTTTACCACTCTTTTTAATGATGATGGTAAACACGATGTCGAGGTCCTCCTCAATCTAAATATAAGTCTAGTGTAGAGTACCTCTCTGTTAGAAATATATTGCTATTTTCATAGGGAAAATGATGCAAATAATACTTACGTAAAAAAAAACCTATTTCAGTATCGTAGAAGGCAATTAGAAATACCAGTAAAAACTAAAGTTGAATATATTGTAGTCTCATTTAAAAAGTAATACATAATTATTTTGAATTGAAAACAATCGGAGGAGTTGTAAACAATTTTACGATTTCCAAGAACAGCATGCTTGAGATTTTTCGCGATAATACTTGAGTCATTAAAAAGAAACTGAAATTTTATCATCAAGTCATTTGCTTTTTTCATGATAAATACCAGTCAAAATAGATTTAAATAAGCTATGCATTTAATACTGATTAGATGAGGACAACTGGATAGAACAAAGACAAAATAAACATCTATAATTCCAAAACTAACATTACTATACAGATGTACAAGTCATACTAAAAATAGCCTATAACATAAAATTAAAAATGAACCAAATAATTTAAATTAGACAGCACCTTTTGTTTCAAATATCTTTACTATTTATATAGTAAATATATTATACAATCCTCATATATATATAATAGCTAATTCACTGATCGAGTAACGCTCTTGAAGTCACTAGTAATGAAACTCGCCCCATAAAATGATAATTTGGTAGTATTTTTTGGTAATGCTTGACATGCAGGGAAACGTTTTATTTTGACAAGGCTGAACGGAATCCAGTAACTTGACTGTTTTACTGGTAAGACTATAATTTTAGGAAAATTGAAGAAACAAAAAAATGGTCAACAATGAACGCTATCCACCGGAGTTTAGAGTTAATCCACTGAAATTAGGGTTAAAATTTCAACTACCAAGGAACAAACAGGCTATTGCTTCGTTCAAATGTAGAAGAAGTTTTCACCCGTCATACTTGAGACGGATAATTTTCTAGTATCAAATATCTTCAAGATTCATATTTGCTAACACTTTAAAAAAATAGCTGATATTTCTTCTCAATGATTTCCTGGTGTTAATTAAAACTGAGCTCACGCAGATGATAGATTTCCGGTTTAAAACTGATTTTATGATTTCTTAAAAATGCTTTTAACCATTTCCTTTTTTAATTTAGGCATTCGAAGGTATTGAATACCAAAGCATAAAATATTTAGAGAGGATATTTTACACAGTCTTCCCAATAATTGAGATGATACAATAATTATTTAAAGTAGAAAGAGCTTCTTTGTATGCCAAAAAAAAACCTAAAATTAAAATTTGAAAGGTTCTCGGTTGGTTTTTCAGATTCCTGATGTTCTATTCTGCACCCCTGACAATGAGTATACAAACTTTTATGATGATTCGGGTGAGCAGTTAAGGCGTGAAAAGGTTATAAACAAGCAAACAAACTCGCTTTCTCATTTATAACATTAATTTTATTCATAACACATAATATTTTCACTAAAATATAGTTTTGGCTTAAGCAGTCTAAAGTGCACATGCTTTTTCTTTTAAGTTGCTTGGATACAAAAAATAATGTATAACTTTCCTGCAAATCTTGTACTATCTGTATAATTGTATCAACTCAAGACGTTACCAAAAGCTTTGCTTTTCTTTTTGCAGTCGACTCTTTTTGCAACGCTTAAGAAATTGTTCCGAAGAAATAACAATTTAGTGATCAATTTTAGTACTTATTATCACAAATTCACACTATCATTTTTAAGATTAATAAATGTTCAACGACAATAGTAATGACTACAAAAAAAAGTAAATTATTCTTATTTACAAGATTTTTGATTTTCTTCCTCTATCTTAGAAATTGTATAAGCCAAATCTTGGAATTTTCAAAAAAATCCCAATGACAGACCTGTAGGGGATACATAGAGTTCTGGCTCTGCTAGTCGTTTACGCCAAGCGCACATATGAGTTTCCCGGAAAAATTGACGGTTTATGCAAAACGCATATGTGCGGCAGTAGTCCACGCAAAGGGTTAAAACCATTGAGAAGGGATGAAATGGAGAGAGTGAAGACTTTCTTTATTCAACCAAAGACCCCGAGTCACATGATAAAATTTTAAAGCAAAGCACGGGAAGAAATAAGGTTTCTTTCGTTAGTTTCACGCAAAACTTGTCAACCATTTGTCGTAGTCGATTCACGTGACTTGGAGTCTTAGCCTCAGCTTTTACCACACCAATGATTCTACTTGCTCCCTCCATTTTGTAATTCCTGCCCTAAGGTTAAAACTTCTCAGGTTTCAAATGATTGCAGTGTTCCTGTAAAGTCGACCAGGTACTTTTATTAAAAGTCCATTTAAAGATAAAAGGAAATATGTACCTCTAATCTTGTCCCCAATTTTGGTGGCTGTAACATCATACGGAGGATTACTGCCTTGAACTCCTATACCACTGTGAGACGGCGTCAGGGAGCGACAAGCAGAGAGAGGTGCTCCATCAGGGCGTGCCATTCCATACCAAGGAAGCATCATCAGCACAACCAGTAAAACCGGCATTTTCCAACCTAAAATAAGAAATTAGATTTATTAAAACACGATGAAAATCCAGAAATTTTGTTCAAGCTACGATCTTGCTATGTTCGGTCATACGCAGAGTGGAATTTAAAATAACACTAATTACCAACTCAACCTCTCTTTTCATTTTTTCTCCGTTCTTTTTCTTTTTATTTCTTAATCTCTGAACTAACATCAATGTGCGAAGTCTAGAACGAACTAAAATAACTGTTAAAGCTATGGATATCTTGCACAAAAAAAAAAAAAACTTATTCCAATGTTATTCATATTAAAAGTACATCTGCCCATTTATCAGGAATAATGCACAACCGATTATAAATGTATTAATCACGAATAATGCACAGCCAAATATCTGTATCTCAGAGCCAGACTAACTAAATCACAAAAAAGAAACTTTACAGTAGAGAGGTAAAATGTTTTCCTGGTGTATACAAAAGATGGTACTCCCGCTCTTTTAACACAGGTAAATAATTACAAAGGATTTTTTTTTTAGAATTACGTTCATATAGCTCGATGAGGAAAAGAATTCTATATACAATGCACTATTAAACGGAAAATCACAATTTTTGGACTTACGCTTGTCTGGCTCTGAGGTGCAGATATATGCAAATTGCCAAATGCAAAATTAGTTAAAGGACAGTCTTCCATTAAAATGAGTATCAACCAACTTAAATTCCCCCCCCCCCGAAAGACAACCCCTTTTACAATTAGTTTTGTAATAAGCATTAAAATTAACATAGTATATCAATTTTTGTTTAATACAGGTGAGCCGACACTTTATAATCAAAATGAGAAACATTCAACTAGTAATATTAAAATGTTCCTACTATTTCTGCTTATGTAATCTATACTACCGTGCTAACGACACTGTTTTTGTCAATTAAATTAAAAAAAAAAACATGTTTTATATAGTTGAAAATATTTTTGTTATGAATTTTAAAATTATTATTTAAAAAGCATTTGATCTGAGGCGGCTTTATGCTTCAACGAAAAATAAGGAAAACAAATTTACCCAAGGGTGCTTTCATACACATATTGCAAATTTTAACTAAGAATATTCAATGTTTTTTTTTTCTACAATACAGGGTCGGGCATATCTACCACACTGCATTTGGAGAGGGTGCTGTGTGAGTTGTGGAGGGGATAGGTGGTGTAGCCATGCGTTTTTCATTTTTTCTTTTTTCAATGCAGTAATTTGTAACAAGATAATCTCAGCCAAATGGGAACCAAACGTGAAATTCTTATTGCGCAGTAATAAAAAAAACACCATATCGAATATGCTCCTCCACAACACATTACGATGCTTATTGAGTCATGCCGTCGCTACTAATCGCACATATGCTGCTAATATCACTTTCCACCACCGAAGCCCCACCACAACTTTCACGGCGCCCTCTCAAACAACCAGAGATTTATATGACGAACCCTGTATATTTTGCTGACATTCTAGGAGCCACATACCATTGATAAATAAAAAACCAATAAAAATAAGAAACTTTAAAAAAAAATAATAATTTGAATTCTGAAATTTTGAATTCAAATTATGTTTTTCGCAATCACGAGTTGCAACAGGACCCTACTCATTGGTTACTACCCTACTCGTTTCTAGACACGGCTCTTGTCCCTCCAAGCCTACTTCTAATCTTGAACGGAGACGTGTGTGTTAGTTGTGTATGTGAAGGCTTTTGCGTGTGCGTAGACCTGTGTGTACGCACGTTGGCATGTGTGTGAGTGCGTATGTGTATGAGAGTGCATGAGTGTAGGATATGTGCAAAATAATAATAATTTGAATTCTGAAATTTTGAATTCAAATTATGTTTTTCGCAATCACGAGTTGCAACAGGACCCTACTAATTGGTTACTACCCTACTCGTTTCTAGACACGGCTCTTGTCCCTCCAAGCCTACTTCTAATCTTGAACGGAGACGTGTGTATTAGTTGTGTATGTGAAGGCTTTTGCGTGTGCGTAGACCTGTGTGTATGTACGTTGGCATGTGTGTGAGTGTATGAGAGTGCATGAGTGTAGGATATGTGCAACGCCGACCGGGAGCGGCTACCGGGGGACGGAGTCGCGCCTGCAGGTGATGGTGGGGAGACGGTCAGATGAGAACAATAAGCAATCGTGATTGCTCAAAAACTACAGTATTTCGAAAGGATTAAGTTAAATTTATGTGACGAATATTATAAGTCTTCTCTCCTTAAAACTCCTTGATATGTTTTTAATGCTTCATAAGCATTGATCCACAAACTAACAAATTAAAAATGTTGATATTTCTCACTGTGAATAACTTCATTCTAACAATCGGAAGGTAATTAAATTTAGTTTTATATTAATTCAAGCCCTCTGAATGAATTTTATTTATAAAATTACAAGTACAAATACATCATTTATATTTTAAAAATGGATCCAAATGTCGCGAGACTTTTTTTATTTATTTATTATTATTATTATTATTATTATTATTGAATGAAAACTGATCTGTAGCTTGTTTGATCCGTTTTTATATTGGGCTTTAAATTTCTAGTAGCGTTTAGTTAGATGATGTTTAAGAAGTCAGTATTTTCAATTGAAGAAAAATAAAGGAAGAAAATGCCCGAATTATAATTACAATTATATTGTGCAAACGAATATGAGGATCTTTCTGACTAATCCCCCCCTCCCCCCCATCTGTAAAGAAAATTCTGGCTACTCTAGTTATGGACAATAATTTGACCGCATGAAACACCAAATTGTAAAATTGTAAAAATATTGTTGAAAAAAAAAAGCATGAATCCTAGTCAGTTTTAATGAAACGAAGATTTAGCTATCTGATGCATTTCAAATTAATATGAATCATTTGTTTATGGGCAAAATCAAACCATTCATAAAACGTGGGAAAATTTTTATTTCAATCTATTTTATGTTAATACAGCTCACCGCTAACTTTAAATGTTTCGTTTCTGTGTTTAAATTATTTACAGAAGCATTACAGGAAATTAGAATTTAACGTAATTCACAAACTTCGAGTTCATTGCACTTCTTCGACATTAACAAATTTTTAATTATCTATTTACTGGTTGACGGTAGCTTTCAATATTCGGTGTTAAGCAAGAAAGATTTCATTTGCAAAAAGAAAAAAAAAATCATTTGTTTCAATATTTTGAGCCTTTTTCTCAGCAGCTATCAAGGAATATTTCCTTCCTTGCAGGAAATCAGTTAGTTACTCTGTACAGGAAAAGAGGAAGAAACTACTATGATCGTTAAGTTTTATTTCGCACAACATTTTCCTAAAACTCCACATAACAAAAGTCATTTTGCTCTCAAAGTTTTCATTCATTAAATACATTTATTCAAATTTTGAAAACGAGTTCAAGGGATTGTTTCCAAATGGCGTTAAATCCATTTTTTTCCAATCTTGGAGATACGCGATTTTGTTGCATAAGGTTCATTACTGAATTTAAAAAAATAAATAAATAATTTCTGAGTAACCTATGAATAATAAAAAACTAAACCTCACGGTTGAAAAATCCTGACAGTGAAGCAGAAAAAAGAAAAATTGACTAACTGTTTTGGAACAAAATTGTATGACTTGCGCTCTTTTGGCACAAACAAATAACAAGTAATGCTCTACTTCTGTTCAAACTTCTGTTTTTCTTTCATTTAAATTCGAAAAACTTTAGGTACATAATTTTGAAAACAAATCTTTATTTAAATGCCATTCCTTGATTGTTATAATTTTCGCGTATTTTAGCGTTTAGTTTAATGTTGCAAGATTGCTCATTTTTTCTTTTTCTTTCGAAAAATTTTTAATGAGAACTTCCGCGCAACATATTCCTTCCCGAAGCTTCAACTAATTTCAAAAATACCAGAATTTTTGCATGCCTCATATAGTATATTTATAGAAGGAACGCGCAGGGTATTTTTTCCCGTGCGTTTTTTAACGTGCCCGTAATTTTTTCACGTGCACCCCACGTGAGACATCACGTGATTTTAAGGCATGTTGAGATTGGTTAAACTAGATTTTATACAATTTGGCACAAAACTTACTTGTGATAGTCCTTTCAAAAAGAAAAAACCCCTCGAATTTCACCCTGTTTTCCCAACTTCTACTAATAGCAAATACATCGTTAGACATTTCCTGCACCGGAAAGTCAACTTTTGAAAACTTTGACTTAACACCTTTTGGGGAAAAAAATCTTCATTCAAAGTTTCTAACCATTGCGTATTA
The DNA here is from genome assembly GCF_026930045.1 of Uloborus diversus. NCBI lineage: Eukaryota > Metazoa > Arthropoda > Arachnida > Araneae > Uloboridae > Uloborus > Uloborus diversus. Next base: position 190,695,744 of record NC_072733.1, read on the forward strand.
ATTTCAGAAGGCTTCTAAATACTATTCAATGAAAAACACTTCTTTTTTTCAAAGGTGTAAGAAACGTTATTCGGAAAATATTTCGTAGTATAAAATTTTCAACATGCTCATTACACTATAACAATGAAAAAGTTCAAAATTATTAATTTTCGAACTATCTCTAATGACATCTGCTGATATCGTGCCTGCATGTGCTGGTTAAAAACATTATATATCAGGCATGTCTACTGGTACATTGCTTGAAGTTAGCGAACTGCTTGAAAGCAAAAAATATTTCCGTTCTTATATTTATTTGTGTCTACAGATTAAATTTTATTATGTTTATTACATGTAGGAAAATGCGGAGCAAAGTGAAATGGTTAAGATCACTTACTTTTTTTCAAAATGAACAAATTGGAAATTTGTTTTGAAAATTACAGTGCATAAAGAAAGAACACTATATTAGATAATAAAACTTTAACTGAAACATTTTTTATTTTTGGCACTAAAATTGTACCTTAAAAAAAAGGTAGAAAATGCTCCCTTTTTTTTCATGGGGCAAAGTGAAAAATAAAATATTTTCCTCATGAGATATTTTCTTTTCGATTGTTAGAAATATTTTTGATAGAATAAATAAGTAAATTAAAGAATGGAGGAAGAAATGAGAGTAAAATGAAACAATAAATGAATAAATAAATGCATAAATAAGTTATACATGAGAAAAATTAAATGAATGAATAAAATAGCGAATGAAGTAGAAAATAAGTGAATGAAGGAACAAATAAAGGAATTTTTTAATGAAAGAATATGAATGGAACTAATTAACTAATACGTAAATGATTTTATAAACCTTTTGAATAAGTAAATGGAATGGACTATATTTCACTTTGCCCCGCATGCATTTGACTAACTACACAAAGCATTTGAAATACAAATAAGCTTAATATTAAGCAAATAAATACTGCACCGTATATTAGTAGGTCTCAGTTATAATATTAAAAATATTAATAACAATAACTTTATCATTTAATAATAAAAAAATAATTTTTGACTTACAACGAAATTTTACAATATGATTATCAATTTTTGAAAATTATTTGTATTATGTCATTCTTTAATTTTCAGAGGTAATTTTTTCTTGACTGGAATAGACTACATGTGTTACTACATTGTTAAAATATTAATAGGCAAGTGGCGCTAAAAGCAGAATAAATATTTGAACATTTCACTTTGCCCCGATATTTCACTTTGCCCCATATTCCCCTATTATATTTTATTACTGTTATTTTTAGAATTTTGTAAACTACGAGCTCCTCCCCTTCTTTTTGCCACATTAAGTTGACTCGAATATTTTTTTTTTTTTTCACTTTTCTCTGAAATTTCTACAAAGTTTGGAATCATTATACTAACATAAAATACGAAATAGGTCCCCGCTCTACAAGTTCAACAACAGCACAAGCTACATTACTAGTATATACTTCTTAACACATTCAAACCTGAAACTCTGGTTGAAAAATCCGAATCAAAGGTTGTATGTAAATGCAATACGTTTCTTAACCTTCAACCAGTTGCTGGCACAATAAAAATGGACGCATCAGTTACTAGAGAGCTTAACGCAGATTGGATACTTTAAGCAAGAAGTTTGTCCACGACAAAAGAAATTATTTTCACGCATACGATCATAGATTTTCTAACATCAGCTAAGTCTCTTTCGCAAGTGTGGTTCGGACTGCAAATTACTTCAAATATACTAGTAATTAGCGTCCTAGTGCATTGCGACATAGTAATTTGCGTCCTTGTGCTAGTTGCGTACTAGTAATAGGCGTCTAAAACAGATTTTTGAAGACAAAATATGTCTAACACAAAAAGTAAGCTGTTAGTTAACATAAAAGTGATAAGCTATTCATTAAACTGCTAGGAGTTATTGCAATCAATTGCATTTTTTTTCTTGCCTTATTCTCAAGCTTAAACGTGTATGAGAAATAAAGAATGAAGCGAAACTACAACACTAATTTTCCTTCAAATATATTAAAGGAATTTGTTCCCAAGAGAATCAGCAATTCAAATGGTCAATACATGAAACAAAAGTAGGGAAAAGTTCAAGATGAAGCGCTTAGTATCAAACATATTTAAAAAATATATATATACAATTTTATTTCTTTATTCGTCTTCTCTATAAAACTACAAAAGGTTGTTGAGTTAGACACTATTAATCAGGTCGAAAACCGCTACCAAAACCCCATTTTACTTCAAAACCAACTCAACGCTTTTACTATATAGCCTTCGTAAAGGCGTATGGATAATACCAACATTATTACTATAAATTGCTAATTATTTTTTATTGCACAGGCTGGTTCATGACATACAAGTGAGAAACGCATTTAATTTGAATTGAATAGAAGTGGAAATTTAACAAAAAGTCCTAATAGCTCAAAAACGAGAACAATCCATATTATTTTTTTGGGAATAATACTTAGAAGTTACAGATAACTTTAAAAAGAAAACAAAAATTTAGTAGTACACCAAATGTTACTTACGAAAAACAAATCTTTTGGAAAAATAAAAGGCAAAGAGTGAAAATAGTTTTGTTTCTTCTGTATTTTTTAATAATGGATCGAGCTGGTTTTTATGATAAAAGCCAGAAGTATTGCACTAGAGAAAAAATAGAAAGATTGGGTAGTTAGTTTAAAAACAGATTACTACAAAGTTTCTAAAAAAAAAAAAAAAGCATGTGCGTGGACTAAGTTGACTTTTTATGCGACACATATTAGTGTCATTCTCATAAAGAGTCATTTTGAGCTTTTTAAGTTCAGAAAAATAAAAATATTTTTTAAATAGTTAGCATTATCCCCTCACTAACGAGAGAGTGACGAATTCATTGAAATTTGATTCTACTAATTACGTCAGATATTGGAGTTTATTAGCATACAAATATTCTCAAACGAGAAAGAAACTTATGATTATTCAGTTTTCGTGCATTATTTTACTTTACTTTTGTATAGAAACAGATGTGAGGGAATGATGGATGCAAAAAAACTTTTCTGGTTTTATGCTTTCATATAGATTCCCAAGAATAAATTACCAACAACTTCCAAGGCGAAAATACGCTGCAAGATTTTTCTAATACTATGTCATCAACTTCGTCTTTTAGAATTTAAGTAGTATGTGAACTTGATTGAAATGTTATAAGTTCTGAATGATGGAGATCTTTCCACAAAATTTTAAAGCGCTTAAATAATGGAACATCGGGTCTAGAACTAAGAAAGGGAAGAACTTCTTTAAAGACACACTCTGCAATACGATTTTAAGGGCATGATGATGGCAATCCGAATGTAATATATCACAGTCCAGTTTTTGCTCTAAAAAATTGCATGCAGAACTTATACGACCGGTATCGCAGGTCGTTGTATCAAACACTACAGTTAGCAATAAAGAGCAATAATCTAAGAATACAACTGAAGAAATGTCTCAGGAATTCCGAATAGCTGCTCAACGTTGGGACTTGTAACTACTGTAAGCCTATCGGTTTTTTTCCAGTTACATCTGGATGTAGCTTTGTACTACATCTGATGTAGCAGTGTTAATAAATGAACAGCATCTTTGTCACTTATATGGCATTTGTGTAACAGAGCCAGAGAAAAGCGAGCAGATATCAATAGTTGTCAAGCTTTTTTGCGTTGTGGTTGACCAGATATAGAAAAAAGGTTCAACAGGTTAGGACAGATACCCATTTTGGTTTCTAACTCTTGTAAATTGCAAGAAGAATTTGATAATGAAGGACTGTGTACTGAAATAGAAGAAAATTAATTTAAAGTATAGATTTTTAAATTATTACGATCTGGAACTTTTTTTAAAGTTACATTTTAGGTACGGAAAATACAGTATATTTTTATGTTAGAGTAATCGCAGATTTTTCAAAATTTGTATTTTAAGAATTAAAAATTGCATAAACACTTATGTATAATTATAACTAAAGAACAGCGAATTAAAATATAATTGCCATTACTTATATTTATAGCATTGAAACCTAGCGACCCTATTTGCCACACCTATTACATAGACAAGAAATTTTGTAAATAAACACCCCCAAAGCCGGGAGGAGGCAATTTGTTGTTGTCAAAGATCATTCATTAATGGCCTTTAGAATCCCTTGTGTCCATCTTGGTGGAAAAAAAATGTTCCCCTGCCGCTTAGTTTCAAACGAGCGCAAGATAGCGGTATGCCTGACCCAAGGCCATTGGTGTACATGAACCCTCCGTAAAATTTAAAATTTTACAGAATGAAAGTGAGAGAACAGTCCGTCTGGAAGTAGCAACAACTATTGAGGCTCAAAATTACTTGAAATATGAAACGTAAGAATATTTTCATATAAAAATGAGACAATCCGCAATTTTTCTAATTGGTCAATATTCATGGATTGACTTAAAATTTTCCAAAGACCATTCATTTGTATAATGGAATAAATTGAGGGGGCGTCGTGTAAAATATCTACAACTTCAAAAATAAGGAACACCCATATATATATATATATATATATATATACACAGTCGAATCCCGACTTACGCGAGGGATGCGTTCCAAGAATCCTCGCGTAAGTTGAAATTTCGTGTTGTGGAAAAATATATGCATACAAATTTTTTAAAGCATACCAAACACTTTTATGCACTTATAAACACCCCTCAAACTGCTCTAAAGCATTCCTTAACCATTACAGTTTCTTCCATAAAGAACTGAACTTTTACTGTATTTAAAAAATAAAAAACTGTTATTCAACATGAAATGCTTAAGATGCACAAAATGAATGACCAATGGGAATAAAAGTACGCACTGCATATAGTGAAATTAAAATGGTGCACAAAATAGTACTGTACAGTTAAATACAGTCGCAATATTTACTAGTTAAAAAATGAGGATACTAGTGATGATTTATGCTCCAAGATCAGATCGTTATTTTTATCTAATACATTTTTAAATACGCTTCACCTTTTATTTAAAACGTTTCAATTTGTGGCTACATCTCCTCTACCTGATCTTTTTATTTATTTACAATGCAAGAGCGCGTGTAGCTTCCATTTTCATAATTTTTACATTGCTAGACTGCACTGCAAGCTTCAATATTGAAACCGAGTTCTAAACTTTGACGGACATCTTTTTGTTTTGACTTATAATTGTACATATGGAAGATTCACTCATACTTATTGTCGCGCTACCTTCGACGTTTTGTAATTGTTCAAGCATATCGAGAATCTCAGCCTTTTTAATTTTTTTATCAGAAACTTTCTTTTTCTTCACATTTTCAAACATAAGATGAAGGTGACACTAAGGTGCCATTATGGTTATTTGATGCACTAGACTAGTTTGGCGTGAGAACTTTGGCTGTCAGTGATGCTCAAAGGGACGTAATAACATTCACGAAATCAATATTTAGTAGCCAAAAACGAAGCTGATACTTCCTTATAAAAAAATTCATGTTGTGGGCGAAAAATTCGCGTTAGCTCTAAAATTCGTTACTCGTGAAAAATTCGCGTTATAGCCATTTCGCGTAAGTCGGATCGCGTTGTAGCGGGATCCGACTGTGTGTATATATATATATATATAATATATATATATATATATATATACATATATATATATATATATATATATATATATATATATATACATATATATATATATACATATATATATATATATATATATATATATATATATATATATATATTGATGCGATTCTGGGAAGGAAATTGACTGCTGTGAGAGAATGACATTACCCGCTGGGAACTTAATTTTGTGAAGTAATGTTGAATGAAAATCTAATTTTGAATTAGCATTTTTACATAAATAATTTAACGTTTTTGTATAAAAATCACATAAACGTGAACTTACTGTTTATTTTGCTTATAAATTATTTTTACTTATTTTTTTTACAACAGTGTGGACAGGTGAGGAAATACAAAGTATTTAAACACCTAAAAATACGTACGTGAGTCGTAAAACATTCATTAGTTATAACAAGGATATGAAAATGGCAGTTTCTGTGAGACTGACAAATAAGCTTTAGATTTTCTACGCGAAATAATATCCATTGAGGCTGTGAGAAGCAAAAGGATCTAGGTAGACATTTTCAAGTTTTGAGTAAAACGCATTTCAAGATAAGCTCCTAAGTCAACTTTCATTGATTTTTTTTGTTGTAAATAATGCTGTATAACAGAACCCACCAGGGCCACTAGTACTACCTCTTGCCCCAAGACAGAGAGGAGGTTCACCTAGCATTTGCACTGGTTATCTCCAAATTTTAAATTTTGCCACTTACATCCCTTTGCTTCTCACTGCCTCAATTCAACCTTAGGAGTAAGAAACTGAGAGCATGTTCCAGCAATAAAAACACAAAATACACATTGAAATCTAGATTTTAAAACGTGCTTAAAAATATCAAAATTAGGTCTAAGGAAAAAAACCAAGAAAGATAAATATCAACTTAAAGTTACATTCTAAGTCTGACTTCATCTAGATGACCAGATGAAACTAATCATAATTGCACGATTAGAGCGAAGAACCACAATATCACTTCAATCGTGCTCGCTGATCCGTGATGGTATGGTGAGCTATCAGTTCTTTCGAAGCATCTAGTTCGGTTTTCATTTCATATACAATGCAGTCTATGAATAAACTCTGGCCATTTACTTGATGCGTCTGATTGAATTGTTTCCGAATGAGGACGGGTTATTTCAATAAGATTACATTTCAGAACATACATCTCGACGTGTATCCCTGACGAATGACATACAATTTGACACAACTGAGAAACGAAACGGTAACATTTCTTCGATTCTTGGTTGTGTTTAGATATGAAACTATTTGTATAAACTTGTGTTTTTTGTTGGAATTTATTTCACAAATATGTGAAACATGTACAGCAGAGCTCCTATTATTCGAGCCCTTATTATCTGAATCTCTGACTATCCGAACAACTTTCGAATTTTAGACGAAAGAGAAATGAGACGGAAATTTATTACGATTCCAAAAAAAATGCTTCTGTCTACGTGCTGTTCCCTCCACGAAACTAAACAAACAGTTTACTTTGAAAGAGATATTCAGCAAGTAATGACTTATTTAAAGTACGGGGCTTACATTCTGTTCTAATTTGCAGCACTGGTAAGACCGCTTAGCGAGTAAAAGCGTTGCCTTTTCATTTGATTAATTTAGTGCTCTCCTTCTCTTTAAAAATAGTTTCTTTTCCCCCATTTTCCACATACATTCAATAATTAAACTAGACCCTTTTTCAGCAAAAATCCAATTATCCTATTTTTTAATCATCCGAATGGGCTCCGATACCAATTGATTCGGATAATTGAAGATGTACTGTATATGAAATCATTACCTTGCTAATTCTTGCCTTGAAATATGTATACTGTGTGAAAAAGTTTTCACTAACTCGTAGTACATTTTCTCTCAGCGTAAATTTTATAGTTTAGGTTGACATAAAGTGTGTAACGCTTTAGTAAAAATCGACGACAGGTATTTTATATAACATTAATTTTGCATACATTTATCTTTTTGGGGATGTTTGTAGAAAAATTATATTAAAAAATATTTTACCATACTATATTTTTTCTTTACACTGCTCCAACTTCTAGTTTTTAAGAAATCATGGATCTACATTTTGCTACATGTTTCTATTTCTCACTAAGTAGCATTTTTGCTTTTATCTGAGAAGACACTTCTAATAGGACAAGCTGCTCGTAAGAAATACATCAAAATTAGTTTAAAAACTTGAGGTTGGTATGAGTTTCAGACATATAATGTTATAGATTGTTTAAAGGATAATCTTTTTTAGATTTGATTTACAACTTTCTAGAGTGTGTTATAAAATTACTGCCGTTAGTTGATGCATGCAAAAGAGATTGAACATAAACTGAAGCACCGGTAGCTCTCAAAGCAAGTGCTTTTGACCTCCAAGCCAGAGATCTTGTTTTGCTTTTACTTTTAGTTTATTCTAAACTGCATTTTTATACTTTAAAATCGACAAGTTCTCGCAAAACTCAGAAGAAAAAAATCTTTACAATTTAGAAGGAGTCTGCAGACCTCAAGAATCTGTGACGAGTGTCGCTAAGTCACAATGTTTCTGCCCCCCCCCCCCCCACTCCTAAAAATGTTTTAAATTGTTATTTAAGTTTTTGAACGTTTAATTTTGGATTAAGCCGATAAACTGTTCAAAATGTGCTTTTAAAAACAATTAAATATTTATTAATTGACTCCCATTATAGGATGAATGAGACACTACAGTTAGGTAGAAGTGTTTACGAAGTCTTTCGAAGTTTAGCAGTTGTATACTTAGCATAAAATCAGCCACAAATGAAAATATTCAAAAACTATTTAGTCAGGTACGACCATTTAGAGCCGATAAGAACTTGACGAAAAATATAAGAGATTGCAGAGTGTTACCGCCGTCTTAAACTAGTTCTCGTTGACAGTCAATTGGAATAGCACGAAAATCGCTAAGTTTCTCTGTGACTTGTCTAAAATTATTATACACAGTAAGCAACAAGAGAAATGGTAAGTATGTATCTTAAGAAATATTGGAGGTAATTTAGTGCTTTCTTCGATCGTTTTCGTTTCCTGTTTTAAGTAGTGGTTGACTCACAAGTTCCTTGTATTGAACAAAGGAAAAGTGACTGCTAATTAAAATAAAAGAAATAGAAAATCAAGGCATTACGCAATATTAGATTTAACTGGTTTACTCTCAAATATTACAATACGCTCAAGCCAATCACGACACTTTTATGTTTACTGGTTACGTTTATGACACGTTGTGTTACATGTTTATTGGTTGGTTTATGTAGATTAAAGTAATAATGTATACTTAAAATTTCGAAAATTTTTGTTCAAAATTATAATGATGTACCACTGTTGGTTCTATTGGTTATGCGCCACCACGCACCAGTTCGTGAGAGTTTTGTAGAGATGAAAAAGTATTATAGATTTCAAATCAGTACTTTGTTTTTGTTTTTTTTTTCTTTTAATTTTTAAGTGGTGTCTTCTGTTGCGGAGATGCGATACAGTTGTAATAGCACAATGGTTTAATGTTTACAACCCGTGTCCTAAATTATTGATTTAAAGCAAATAATCATAAATAAGAAAAAAAAAGCAATGCTGCGCTCATTTTTTTTTAAATCTTAAGTTATGATTTTTTTCATTAATTTTCAACCTTTTCATGAAAATGCGCTTTAAATCGAACTTTCTGCAATCAAAGATGTGGTCAATAATAGTTTTAAAAAAAAATGATTAATATAGCTGTTACTTTCAAAGACTCACAACCGAAAGAATACGGACTAGTTCAATTAATTTTTACCAATGAAACGTTTAAAATACACAACAAATCATCTGTTTAAACCTACATTTAACTCCTGTTAAAAGCAGCTTACGCATGAGAAGATATTGTCGCTGCATTTCAAAATACAAATGAATGTGTCGGTCTTGCAACACCGATTATGTCAAATTGAAAGCAAATGGTGTTTCATGCTTTTTTCTGCTTAATGGTTTTGCCGAGATCTTCAGCTGCTCGTTAAAATGCAATTGACTACATTATTCTGAATTCCCTAAATAAGTAACTGTTTCGAGCATTACACCATTTTCATGTCAGTTGCATATCAATCCATTGAAGAATTTTTATTCATATTTTCGTTGACGAAATTATTTTAAAGCTAGATTCTTATCTTTTTACTCTGGATGGATTCTACCTAATGTTTTTTAAATATGTATATTAGAAGAGAAACGTTCCTAAGGTTATTAGGTTATTGAGATGCATCGGAAATTGTTGCCTTGAGTCTCTCGATAGGTTTTGAGCATATTCCTCCCGTTATAAATCCAGCAATCTAAAATTTTAAACCGTTATCTGTGAACTTTAAAGCAACTCTCGGAAAAACTACCAATCCGAAAGAAAATATGGGGCCATTCAACGAAAAAGTTTCCGTTTTTTATCGCACGTGACAGCTCACATATTTCACTAAAAAGTTATTTCTTAAAAGGTATGAATAAAATTTTTGCGTGGAATGGTCCAATCTTAACTTCAATACAGTAGAATTCCAACTATCCGAGCTCAGACTGTCCGAAACATTAACATCCGAATCGCTTTCAAAATTTAAGAAAAAAAAAATAGACAGACTTTTAAAAAGATTAGACTACGAGGCTAGCGTAGCCGCAGCACGAATATTATTGGGATGATGCTGCACTGTTTCATAGTGCAGTTCTATTATTGACTTTTAATGTCCAACACTTGTAAGTACATGTAAAATGTAAAAGTGAACACTTTTCGATAGATTACATATAAGCTGTTTTTCTTCAAAGAGTCGTTTCTCCTATTTTCTACACACACAGTAATCAAAATAGATTAATTAATATCCAGTTATCCGAATTTTTGATTGGATAATTGGATTTCTACTGTAGTCAATGTTTGACTCATGCACACGTGTTCAGAACAGTTCAATTAGTACAATTAGTTAGTATTTCATGCGTATTTCAATGGTAAGTTTTGATTAAGAATAAAAATGAACGAATTTGCTAATAAATCCGCAAGTTACATTTGTAAATCAGCAGATGTATCAGCCGTCTTTTTTGTCCCTGTTTTTGCCTTATATTTTTATTAGTTACAACCGCCCTCACTGGTAGTAAAGCATAATTATATCCAGAAAATTTAGTTTATATCGCTTTCAGAAAAAATCTTGTCGTAATTCGGAACACCAAGTTAATGTATACAAAAGCTTTGGATTACAGTAAGTTAAGATTTTAAAGGATTTTTTTGTTCTTCTAAAAGTTGTCTATCGTTTACATAATAGCTACAATACAATCATATGCATAAACTGAAACAATTCGAAATAATATTTGCGTGTATAAATTAACTTGAAGTAATGTTTTCCGGCGTAAAATTGATATGCAGCAAGTTATTTGATATTAGCAACTTATTTCGAAGTCAATATGAAGCTTTCAGAACAATCAGTTGCATAGTTTAGAACTGCGTTCTAAACAAAACCTCATGTCATACGTACGAAAAATACGGGCTTTGTACATATTTGTAAACAAAATCGAAACATTTTCAGTTGAATACAGTTTACGAACATCACACAAATAAGTCAAATAAAATGAACTCCACACTTAGAAGCTGATCTATTATGCATACGTTTTCATAATAAAATGGAGATAACTCATTGTAAAAGGTACTACATTGTAAAAAGTGAAATTATGCACATAGTTTCAGCTTACCTCAATATATTTCAAATGAATCGATCGGAAAAGTGTTTTTTAAATTGTTAAAATGAGGTATATTTTGCATAATTCGACAGCAATAGTCATTTCCAAGATTTCCGAAACATATTTACAGCCTGAAACTGTAAAACAATTTTGCCAGTCATTACCATATTACCATGACATTTTAACATGTTTATCTGCAACGAATATAAGAACGATTTTCAACAAAAGTTTACGCAATCTCTCTGATGTTTCATGAAGTTTAAAACTAATTTGCTTCATTAAAAAATGTCCCCGATTTAAATCTATGCGTGATTAAGAACATTATTAGAGAAAGCTTTTATAAAAAATGACAAGTGAAACGTAATTTTAACAATGAGTTTCTATTAGATAAAAAAATGAATAGTTTCGCTAAGTTGGAAAGTCCTAGCGCAAAGACAAGACATTTTTCCATACGAAAAGTAATAAAAAATGATGAAGCATATAGCAAGAGTTTGCAGCTGTAGAATACGAGTGTTCTAGTTTTATGCATGCTATATTGACTTCCTACGTGCATTGCGCAACATTTTCAGTGTGACAATGGTTGAGTCAATGCAAATGTCAGGAACTGTCAACTTCGAGTTTTCCAATTATTAATATGCTATATTTTTAAGTGCATTATGCAATAATTTCGAGAGATATTGCGATTTTCTATGCAAGTGTGTAGGTTGAGTTTCGTTTTCAAGCTCGTAGGTTAAATTTTAAATTTCTTTCATATCGTTGTTGCAATATGTCAGTTACGTACGCCTCAGTTTCTTTTCGTTTACTACCTTCATTTTTATTGTACTACCCTTTACAAATTAGAAAATCTAATGCGTTTAAGCTTTAAGGTAAATATTCATCTTAATTGCTGATGTTAGTAAGAAGTAAAATTACTTTTCCTTGTATATTTACTGAACTAACGAACTTGTGGTTTAAACAGTCTTCGTTCCCCTTTTGGTTTTAACAAAGCATTTAGGACACGAATTTATTCGCCTAAAATGAAATATACCGTAAAGTCAATGCCGTTAAGATTTCTTGAAGAAAAGAAACATTAAAATTGTTTGGCTTTCACATTTTTCAAGTTTTTAAACTGATTTTAAATTCAAAAATTTTTTACTAGTTTCTAGTTTCCCTTCACTCGGTAAGGCAACGAAAGATTTTCACATAACTTATATCGCGAGATTCCCGGAACCTATTTTAGAAGTCAACAACCTTGACTCTTAAAAATGTTGACTCAACATTTTGAAGGGTATCGAAATACAAATTAAAACCAAACATAAGAGCCAAAATTTAGCTTTTTTTTTGTTTTTTTACTTATCAACACCAGGATATTTTTAAAAGCTAAGAAAATAAACAAATAAAGGATTTCCACTTGATCCTCATATTTATCGTAACAGGTTGAGGGAGAAAGTTTTTAGCATTGATAACGCAGGCCTTAATTTGAAATAAATAAATAAATAAATAAAAACCGTTGGAGCCTTGTATTCTCTGAAAATTATATCAATGGGTACATGGAGTAAAATTCTGCCGATTATGTAAAAATACAGCAAAAAAGCTGAGCTCGCGTGAGCTGTCATGAATCTAATCACACTGGTTGATTTTATAACATATTTATTATAATTTAATCACTTTTCTTCCGACTTAGGGAACGAATGAAAGTTTTAGCATTGCTAATTCGGGTTGGTAATTTCTAACAAAAAAGTAAACTTTTTTTTTTTTTTAAACTTTTATTAATCACTAATTAGTGCAAAATTCGGACTGTTATGTAAAAATACAGTAAAAATGAAAAGTACGGGAGTTGATCTCACGTGAGCTGCCATGCAAATTAAAGCCTGATTGATAGGGCCGCCAAGAGCCAGGGTGGTAAGTTTAATCTTCCCCTCACCCAGAAAAATTATGAAATTATACTTCTCGAGTTCCGAGTCTGGCCATCATAAGGTCCAGGCCCCTAGTTTCCGACTTGATTGACATGGCCCCTTATCGAGCCTGCTGGTGAATTGTATACCATCAAATTTCTGACAAAGTAAGAATCGTTTTGAAATATAATTAATAGAAACGTAGTTATGCTTGCATTTTTATCGTTCTGTACTGGTAGTAAAATCAGGCAATAATTAAAATTTAAGAAAAAGCAGCACCCACGAACAAAAATCATTTGACAGCAGCAAAAACTCAGCGCGGAGCCACTGTGTACGAATCGGTACAACACAGAAAAGTAAACAGAAGCAAATAGATTTGCCGGAAGGGCGTCTACTCACCGAAACGGGCCGGCATCGTGAGTATCATTTCGCCACCTGTGAGAATGTGCTTGCCGCCACTAGCCAGAGAAGAGTTTGAAGCTGGAGACGGTAGTGACGTCAAATGATGGCTAAAAGGTGGAAGGAAGTCAGTCACTGTCCTTGAGAGTCGGTTACAGTCAGGTGGGAAAGCCGAGTTCCGAATTCGATTGCATCACAATAGCATAGCGAAGGCCGACTCCTTTCAGGGAGGGAGGCCTCTTGAATCGGCAACAGCTTGAAAAACCCGTCGTCTGTTCACTACCGCGTCCTACATAAAGGAATTTTTAGGCGTTGCTCTGAACTGGTTCTAGTAAACCAAGTGGGTGGGAGGGATGTAGTTCCTCATAAGGTCCAGCTGACCGATCGGATGCAGATCGAAAAGTAATTAGTAGCGAGATCGGAATAACTATCCGCACGTGGAGACAGGAATTCCTTGTTTCATTCTGTTGTTGATTTTCTCGGAAAGGTTATGAGATTTTTGTCCGTTGCATTTCCTTTCATTATTCCATGAGTACTTTGACAGAGCCTGCTGCTTTTTGCTCAATGTTTTCCTGCTACGCTTCCGTTGAAAAACTTTAACGCAACAGTGGCCTATCTTCATCCGATATTTCAATTAACTACTCGTTCTTCTATTGTTGTAAGCCTTTGAAGGCGGTGTCAAGTCAATAACGAGTCGCGAAAGGGAAAACATAAGTTAAAAGGTTGTTTTCTCGCAAGGACTGTTTCACAAGAAACAACCAGCGTTGAGTTGAAGAACAAAACAATTACAAATTTTACACAAAACTACGACTCCTCCTTTCATCGCTATAAGATAATATGGTGCTGAAACGGATCAAATGGATGGCAAGAGAGTTTTTTCTCCCATCCTGATCGATAAATTAATTTTAGAGAGAAAAATTAAAAAAAAAGAACTTCCTGGAAAACAAATTCAAATGCATTTCATCCAACCATGCAGTGAATGACGATACTTATCCGCTAATCAACCAGAAAAGCCTTTCCCAACCTGAACCCTTTGACTACTAACCTGGCGTTGAAACTCTTCTCGTGAGCAGCGTTCAGCTGGTGGTAGCAATTGCTGAAGACTGAAACCTTTTCCCTGCAAAATTGATCTTGTCTACAACGTTTTTACACATGATTAGGACACACTCGCGTGGCAAGAATAACCCATCGGGGGAGGGGGGGGGCATTGAATTTTTTTTCCTGTATACTGTATGGGTTACCACCAAGTGGGTTATTAACTTTATGGCTTAACACCAAGGACACTAGGTTTGACCCCCCAACCCCCTATTTCTTCACTCTGTGTTTGTTAAGGGCGAGCGCGGCACGTAAAATATGTCGGAATCAATAAGTCCTCCAAGTTAATCAATACCTCTGTTGATACTGTACCATGAATTGTTCGGCTTCTGGTCTGGATCAACAACACAGCAGTCTTCAGGTCCCCATCCAACCGAATAAAAATAGAGGTAGATACTAGAACCCTGGAATGTGATATGGAATTCTCTACGCAACTGGTACACAATCCAGATATGTACTATTATTTTGTCTACTCCGGAAGGATCCAAAGTGCTTTTAATATAAATACATGTAAATTATTTTTTCACCAATGGTCAAGTTTTAAAATGTCATCATTTGGAATTTATGAAGAAAGCGAGTTTTCTTTTCTCGTTGCTAAGCACCGACGTATAAGATTTCTGCAAGTGTTGGACATCTACGACAGAAGCAATTTTCGAACAATACACATGAGATAATAGTAACAGATCCTTCACCGAACAGGAGTTTGCGTCCATAGACTGGACTGCACTGCTGTTTTCCGCCTAACGCACATACGAGCCCATATTCCACACAGATAGTTTTCGCTGGACGAGGCATCCAAAGAGTTCAGGTTCAATGTATTTCTCCAAAAAAAAAAGTTGCAACTTGCTCGGTCAATTCTCAAAGACGGAGAGAGGAGGCAATTGCCCTGCCTGAAATGACGAGTTTGACACCAAAATAACATCGTTTTTGGATTTTGATAATCATGTAGTTTAGGGGGCAAACATTTAGAAATGCAAATAATAGTTTGCGTTTAAAATCTTGACTAGAGGTAGCTTTTAACATACGGATACAATATCATTTTGTGTTTTCCAGGAAAAATGCATACTTGAAGTTTTCTGTAAAAGGACTAACCCTAAAAATAAGTCAAATGGTTAATAAGTTGATAGTAGAATAGTTAACTTTGGTACCCACGTGTGCATTGTGCAATCAAGCAAGAAACATAGGTTGATTCACAACTAATGACTAGGCTTTATTTATTAATGATAGATTTTCCATTTATCAATCTGAAATTTGAGGCATCTTAAAAACTGAATTAGTTGATGGGATGGTACAAAAGACGCTAGATGGATTTATTTATTTTTATTAAGATCAGCAAATACGCAAGTATTAATGTTATTCTTTCCGTTTTCATTATAGTCAAATTGTAAAGAAAAGATAACAAGACGAATCAAAGCCACATGAACTGGATGATATCAGTAACTTAAACAAGTCATTCTGTAGCAAACCAGAGCTGAATAATATTGCGCTTATTTTAAATTTAAACCTTTAATCATATTCATACAGTCATTCGTCGCAAACGCACTATGAACTTAGAACTTTGGGTTCAAAACTCTGCATTTCAAAAGCTTTTTGAAAGAAAGAGTTAAATATGAAGTAACTAATATTTAGTTGCATAAAAGTTGCTTTTTCGAGTAGAAATAGAATAACAGGACTTCCTTTTCTTAAAAAGTCCTCAAGAAGGACACTTTGGGCTGTAAGACATGAGCGCGTTTACAACTTGAACCATGAACTGGTTTAGTCCCACCAAATAGGAATAAACGATTATACCCGCTCTGCTTTCACCTGATAAGGAGTGGGATGAAAATTTCCCTGCATGATGATTTTTTCTTATCAAGGCTTGAAAAGACTAGCAATGGTCCAACTTTTTGTCAGTGTAAATTACCTCGACTCGAAATGGGGTTCTACTCAAGTAAATTTTACCTAACATCATTATTTGCATGGACTTGAGGAGAACATGAATTTGCTCTTAGTATGAAGGTTTGAAAAAAAAGTAATGGCAACTCTATAGTTTTAAAGCTTAAGCAACCAATTTAACCCCTGGATATACTAATGAAATCACATACAGTTGAAATAACTTTAGAATTACTTCTACCTGTTGAAAAACAATGAAGGCTGATGACTTCATTCATTTCATGCACATATGAAATTATTTGAAGTCTCATTGGCGTTACTCCTACCTTTCAGTTTTTCAAAAGTCGAATATCACTCATAAAAAATTATAGATATTTAGTTTATACATTTATTGAATGATAGAATTTTACAAGATCTATTGAACAGTTTGAATGAGAGAAATATTATTATCTTGAACTATTTAGAGCAAATGTAGTTTGTGTTTCCTTATTAAATCGTTTAAAAGTAGAGCAATCGTTAAGTAAATTTTGAAACAACAAAATGGAACTAATTTTTTTTTTTAATAGTGCGTTAATTTCTGAATTAAGAAGTATTTATAAAATTCCCAATCTCAGTAAAAAATGTACCACATTTAACATAAATTGAATGAAATCAAAAAAGTTTTTTATAACTTAAGTGTAAAGATTGAACTCATAGAAACTCTTTTCCTGTGATGTTTCTAAACACTAACTTGATTGTGTTTTCACTTATTTACAAAAAAGAAAGAGAGAAAGTTTTAAGTTTTATTTTAAAACGGCGATTTCATTTCAGTACTTAGTGTTCCGAGTTAAAACATATAGTGCAGTTTTTAAATGTATAACTTAATGTTGAGTAGACGACAAATACTAAATCTTTCTGATCAAGATTCTGCGCAAATGATTAGATAACATATTTGTTATCTCTCCATCAACATCAATCAACTCCATCGAAAAATTCAAAATAATTTTACGCAACGATATTTAATTTTAAAATTATTCATTTTTGCAAAAAATAATTGCAACATATTTTGTCTGTCAAACAGAAAATCAATGGAAAATAATATTGAAATTTTTTATTTTTGTTAGTTCATAAACCGCTGGTCTTAAGAAATATTTCCCCGATTTAACGTAAGAGCGTGAAAATAAGAATCCTTCTCAAGTATTTCAAGCAAAAGGGTGGTTTTTGGATGCGAAATCTTTCTAAGATTTAAATATCCTGACAAAGTGGCTGCAGAAGCCATGGACCCACCTTGCTCGAACAGCAATCGCCACAATTTGGCGAAGTGGAGCATGAAGTTACAGAAGCAATGCACTTTCAAGAAAGCAGTGACCCACTTTATGTCACGTGTCATTCATAAAAAGCTAATAAATGATGAAAAATGACCTCTAGACGATTGAATGTTGCGAATTTGTAATCTGAATGCGAGCAAACGTTTTTAGATAGAATCAATTCTCTTTGAGGGACAAATCTGCGACTCCTGAAATGTATTAATCAATTATATATTCATTTACGTTTTCGATACTTCAATTTTGACCGTGTTTAGACGGAATAAAAAAACGATAAAAAAAGCATAGAAGCATTTGAGAACAATTTTCTCTTAAATTATTTCTAGCGTTTTTCAAGCAAAATGTGCTGCATGTTAAAACCTTAATTTTCTTTGGAGTGTAGTTAGTTGTTCGAGTTAACTTGTTATTGAACAAAAAAGGATGAGCATTTCAAGTTTAAATGAAGTATTTTAATGTGTTAAATAAGAAAAAGTTTTGTCTTCTTTTTCATTTCAGAAGTCCGCTTTTAACAATGTTATTATAGTAGGTCGAAAAACACTTCAATTTTGAAGAAGTATTGTAATTAATAAGAAACTAATTTAAGTTAAAGAATATAAAATTTTCAATTTCCTGATAAAATTTATTCCTATTACTCCAAATTTTCAATCTCAAAAACTTAAGCCAAAAAAAAAAAAAAAGCTTAAAAGTTTCAGCGTATTTTTAGAATTACGATTATTAGGATCCGCCCCCTTCTTGTCTTCTTGTATCACTTGCCAAACTCCGTACGTCGCCATTGCTGCGGATTTCCGAGGCTTTGTCCGATCTGCGCTGCCGAAAACTCTTAAGTTAGAGTAAGAGCTTTAATTGACATTTTAATAAATGTATCTGCTAATTAAGATCGTGAAAAGATAAGACCGTACTGAATGAGTTCCCAGCAAAATCTCGAATTATTCGGTACCTCGTCCGACTCAACTCCCATTGGTTCTAAAGATGACGTGGCTTCACTCAGACACAGAAGCGCCCAGCCTTTAACAGAATGGTTCCAGAACATTTAAAAAGACAGATAAATTTTTTTTTACCACTAGCATTACTAGTAAAAACAATCAAAATCTCGAATTTCGTCACCAACTCAAGATCGTTTCAATTGGAATTCGCCAAGCTTTTGGATTGCACCATAAAATGCATAAAAATTGCAGCCTCAAAATAAAACCATTTTTCAGTAGAAGACCTAAAATTAACTTCCTTCAAAGTGAGCAACATTTCAGATAATATATCTGATACTGTGAATATAGTCACGCTTTTTTTAATAGAAAACAAAAGAAAAAAAAAACATCAAAGTAATTCTTGTCTCATCATTTTATCAATGTACTAATGTTGAAAAGTAAATTAAAGACCTCGGTATAAGAAGGGAGCAGCTCCATTTTAAAAACTTTCAAGAATCGTAAAACTGAAAAAAAGAAAAGAAAAAACGTTTTAAAAATTCATTTCTAAGGACTTTGACTTTATATTCACTATTATGTTAAAATTTGCCATTACGAAACTAATTTCAATGATATTTTAATAAAATATATTACCTATACATAATACAGTTGAATCTCGATAACTCGAAGCTCATAACTAAAATGTTCTTTTATCTCGAAGTTTTTATTAGATCCCAAACTCTTGAGACTGTTGTGGAAACTTTCTATAACTCGAACTACCAATAACTCGAACGTTTTAGCCGGTCCCTTGGGACTTCGCGTTATTGAGAATTGACTGTACATTGTTATGCATTCGAGTTCTCAATTTCAAAAAAAAAAAAGGAAAAAAAATGGAGTTGTCCTTTTCTTGCGCTGAGATCTTCAATGCCATCCTCAGTCAAAGATGCAAAGAGTAAAAAAAAATTGACCAGTCAAAGTCAGCCTTTTAAATTTTGATTAAAAATAAACGTCCAATCCAACTAAGTCGATCTACTTGGTTTGCTTAGCTTCGTAGAAAAAATATTCAGTTCCAAATAATACTTCTTCAAAAGATCTCCAATGCGAATATCTGGCATGATTATCCCATCAAATAGAAAACGCTCCGGCTTAAAGCAATTGTTTAGGTACGACTTTTCAGATAATCTAGTCGTGCGTTCTATGGAATGGTCAAGCACTGCAATTGGCCTACTTCTTGGGATAAACAATACCTCCATTACACCTTGTAAATTTATTTTCGGTAGCTCGTGAATGTGATTAGGACTGTTTTAAAGCAACTTCCGAAGTGTTTGTTTTTTCACCTCGAAAATGTTTTAGAAGTGGCTTAAGTCTCCAGCATTTGATAGCTCGTTGCGAAATATTACATGGTCCAGCTGTTCTGCTACGAAAACATCATTATGTCCGGTAATGATTTCAGGAATCAAGAAGAAATTAGTGTGATTTATACTGCTTTCTTGGTACTTATTTTTCCCTATTATGAAAAAATAAACAAATCAAAATGTCTGAAATACACACGCATACGTGATTATTAAAAAAAAAAGTATTATTATATTTTGTAATTAAGAACCTTTTTGTAACAAAACTTCTCACAGAAAGCTGCATATACGATAGAATCTTGATTACTCAGGAGGAATTGGCTAGGAGAAATCTTGAATAATAAAACCTAGTTAAAACGAGGTTGCATTGCGCATAATATAGTAAAAGGGATATCAACTTGAACTTTCGTAATTAAAAGAACCTTGAAAATAACAGACTGTGTTTCTGAAGAACTCACTTCCTTTCGATAGTGCCAAGCAAAGAATAGAAAAAATAATAGTTTAAAAAACTAAAAAAACACGCTTTAGTGGCAATATGAACTAAAAAGGTAAAAATAATCTTCGGATGATAAGTATATAAACTAATTGACAAAACACTTAATTTTACTGTAATAAAAAAAAAGCGTGGGGGACTTCTTATCAGTTGTCTTACATTTCGTCCACTTGTTATCCATGCAAAATTGTAAATAGGCAGTGCTCCACGCTTTTTTTTTTTCATTACAGTAAAATTAAGTGTTTGGTCAATTACTTTATATACTTGTCATCCAAAGATTATTTTTAACTTTTTATTTTATTTTGCTACTAAAGCGTTTTTTTTTTTTTTAGTTTTTTAAACTATTATTTTATTTTATACTTTTCAGTTCATTTTGCTACAAAAGCGTGTTTTTTTAGTTTTTTAAACTATTTTTTTTTTCAAATAAGATTTAGATACTAAATATTGTTAACACTTGTAACTCTTAAATGAAATCTTTGTGCGTGTGTTCGATTTTTATAATGGAATGTATCTTAGTATTATATTGCAATATTTTCATCAGGCATTTTGAATGCTTTCTGGTAAATTCATGTGCAAACATTGTTACACTCCGCAGCTCTAATTTGTACGTTGTGAGTAATTCTAATAAGCCACTGACTATTAGTCCAAAGGAAAGTTGGACCAACAAACATACAAGTCAAGCTAATAAAAGCGTGTTAATTAAAATAAACTAACAACTTATCGTTAATAAATTAATTTGATTATAGAATATTGCATTTGTCATCGGGTCTGAGGTTGCATTCCAAATTTTAAAAGAATCCGATCACAAAAAGTGGGCTAAAATTGAGTTGCAAGATTATAAATTTAATTTCCGTGTAGACGGGATTAGAACGTAAGCCCAATGATTCCCGGAGGTGGACGTCAGCGAAGACCCGCGCCTTAGACCGCTCGACCACGAACGCTCATAAAGCGGTGGAATGTACTAGCAGTAATGAGCCACTAGCTTTTAGTCAAAAGGAGAGTTACTCACAAACATACAAGTAAAGCTAATAAAAGGCGTGTTAAAAAATGAAGAACACTATAACAATTGTTCAAATACTATAAAGACGGCTCCAAAACCAATTAGGATTTAGTATTTGAAAAACCCTAGTTGTCCGGAGAGATTAAAAAATGTAACTTATGCACCATTTACTATAAGAGGAGAAATATGTGAGACTGCAATAGAATCATGTCTTAGAACCATATCTGTTCCATTGAACCGAGTTGACTAGGGAGATTCGACAGCACAAATTCAATATCATTTAGAACAGGAGGGACAATACGTCGGACTGCAATAGAGCCATGTCCATCCTACTGACCTTAGCTAGCCGGAGAGGTGTTGGGAAATGCAAATTCAATACTATTTAGTATAAGGGAAGAAATATGCTGGACTGCACTTGAACTATGTCCCATGCATCCTAGTCGATCGGAGGGGTTTTGAAAGGTGTAAATTCTATACTATTTGGTATAAGAGGAGAAATATGTGTAACAGGTGTAAAATCATTACACATTCTGTTAAGTTCTTTGTGCACATGAAAAGCTTCCAAGGAGTCCAAATTCCCGGCAGAGGAAGCTTGGCAAAAGATTTTAGTTATGGAAAATTTAAATTCGTTATCCATGTCCGAAGAATGTTTAGTATTGTAGAATTTTTTGTGTTTTGTTTTCAACGCATCCTTACTATTGCAAATTCTCATAAAATTATCTCAGCGCTATAAAACGCTAAGACAATGAAGCTTTATTCTACGCGTGTGCTAACCTTGCGATATCTGCGTGGAGATAATTATCAAATCGAAAAAGTCGGAGGTTTAAACGTGGGGTCTTTTTTCTTTTCTTTTTTTTTTTTTTTTTTTGTAAAATGGCATCCAATACGTCTCTTGCAGAAACATTAACACCTAAACGACAATACGGAAGATATCTGTGCTGAAACAAATTTTAGAATATTTTATGAGTATTGAGAGTAAAAAGCAAGGATCTGAAAGAGATTTTTTTTTTTATAAATTTTCTGAATCCATGAAAATACTATTTTTTAATCATTACAGGTAAAACAGACAACTTGCCACACGTGACAGCTGTATATTTCATTAAAAATAATTGAATAGATAACTAATATTTTGCTTTAGAAATGGTGCATGATTTCTCAAGCGAACAATTTTTCCTTATAATTTTTCAACTGTTTTTAAAACAAAAATTGGTGTTTAGTGCCACGTCTCCCGATAAATGTCCACTTGAAAGATATTTCCTCAAATTTTTCTTGTGACTTAGTAAGAAAACGGTTGTATATTGTACATCGTATGTTGAAATATAGTTAGATTATGTCCATGACCATTGTTCTTAAATTATTAGTAACAAAAAATTAAGTTAATGCATTTCTAACCCCATCGACGCCACAATTTGTTCTTTCTGAAAAATCTTAAAAGTAGGTAGAAATTATTTTACCTTAATCCTTCACTTCTGAAGTAGGGTGTCTTACACCCCGCAAGAATTGAGCTCTTGCATCCAAATGATTTGTAATGTTTCCATATAGTCGCCTAGGATACCTTACTGTTATTCCAGGAATTAAATGCCTCACTGATGCTCTGAGGGGACGATATATGGCTTTATATGTACATCACTTACGGATTTTTTTAAAAGTTGCAATTGTATACGTAAATAATATAAAAATCATTTTAAAATTTTCAATTTCAATATGCTAACTTTAATCGAGTGCACAAGAAATCTAATGTTGGGATGACATGTACCCATGTCGTCACTTACGTTGTAAAGAAAAGGGGGGGGGGGTCTGTAAAATCAACGGGAAAAAATTAAAAAGCATCATTAAGCCTAATGGAACTGTATTTTCACATCGTAAAATTACCGTTTGCGCGGTCTCATTTTAAATTAGCGTGGGGAAAGTTTCAGAAGGTTTCCACTTTTTTTTCTCCACTGCGACGAAATAAAATTTTGTTTTGAGGTAAAAATTTCTTCTTTTGATTATTATTTGGCGATTTATCTTTTTTTTTATTTTTATTTATTTATTTATTCATTTTTTTTTTTTTTTTTTTGCACCGCCAGCAGAACAGCAGAAGATAATCAGGAAATTTGCGTTTAATTTGTTCGGGAATTTTTGATTTGACGTTTTCTTTCTTTCAGAATGATTGTTTGGGGGTAAATTTTAGTTTTTTTCTCTCTAATTGAAATCTGATTGTTGAACATAACTTTTATTTTTGAGGTAGACCGTGCAAAGCCGTTCAACGCAGCTAGGGGTTGAATAAAGTTGGCTATATTTTGGCAAGACTTAGTTTAAATCGTATTTCCCGAAAAATCTTGAGATATCCCATTTGAAACCCACAATGTCTATAAATTTGCTTTTAGAAATAGAATCATCCCCACGCACAACATATCTGAACCATGCCAATACCGCAAGCGAAGGACGTTTTTCTCATTTTAATCATCTTTTGTATTGTAGAACAAAGAATTGTCCTTTTGATCCTTCTTTGATAGGGGTTAAATAAGGTGACTTAAAGCTACCTTGAGCATTGAAGAAAGAATAACAAATGAAGATCACGATATCGCTTCCTTCTAAATGAAAGAGGTTTAACTACACGTTTACGTCACACAAAACTACAAACATTGCTCAGCGACCTAAAAACCTGGCATTCTCCCACTCCCTCATTCAGCGATTATCACTTTTGCTTTATTCATATTTTAAAAAAAGAAAGAAAAGAAATATACTTTTAGCAAAGATGTGTGAAGATTAGCGGTCACCGCTTCTCAAATGGCTTCTAAAGAAAAGAAAAAAGTGGCGGCTAAAATGCAAGCAGTTTGCCACCTAGTCAACACTTTTCTTAGCTCCACCCGTTTTACTGATGATCAGCAATGCATTTAATTACTTTTACTTTCCGAAAGCTTTCGTTTAACTGATAATTTTTATGCTAATTTTCAATTTGAAATATAATTTGGTCATTGATTTCAGTAATGAAGAAAATAATAATTTAACTTCAGTCTTTAATGAATTGGGCAAACATGACTGATGGAAATGTTTAAGAATTATCAGTTGTAAACAGGGTTGGCAAAAAACCGGGTTTTTTTAAAAAAGCCCATGGACCCAGGGTTTTTTGGGTTTTTTTAAATAAAACCCAAAAAAACCCAACTAAAGCTGGGTTTTTTAAAAGAAATGTGTTTTTTTTTTGTCTTTTTTAGGGGAAAGGTGGGGTACTCATAGCATATTGTAGCATAAGTATATGGACAACGCACAAAAATTGTCTTGATAAAAAAAGCTGGAAAATTCAGCGTTTTCTGAAGAAAGGTATAAAAGACGACAAAATTCAAGAATGGTGAAGTTTCAGATTTTTTTAGTTTCCATGATTACCAACAGTTAAGGCAAAGTTACTTCTTGAGTGATAAAATCTATTGTTTATTTGTTCGTTTTTAATTTCGACATTTTTTTTTTTTTGTATTTTACTTTATTGTATTTCATTTTGTTATGTAAAACTACTGTAGAACCTCAAGTAGTTTAAATCCCTTTTTACTGAATTCCAGCTTAATCAAGACATTTCTTTGAATTTTATGTTGCCTGTTTTTCTATTTCTGTGTACAGAGTAAGAAATATTAAACTTTTTCGTAAGATAATGAAAATACTGTACATCCTATTCCGTTTTCTGTCCGACCATTTGTAAAACCTGTTAATTTCTAAAAAATATACCTTGTTTATTCGAGTTTTGTGACGTGTTGGTTTGCAGAAAATAATTTACATGAGAACCTTTTAGCTAAAGTAGTATCCTTTGTACAATCTGCAAATATTGAGAAAATCTGACGTGACAGGACTTAGTCAAGATAATTTGAGTTCCTTATTGACCAGTTGAATAAAAAAAGTTAAATATATTTATTTAAAATCTTTGAAGCATTTTTTAATGCCCTTAAGAGTTAAGAAATACTATTAAAGTTCAAAATTCACTTTTTATGTCCATTGCCTATTGTGAAGAAGAAATAAAAAAGTTTAAATTGTCAAAGTATTAAAATTAATTATTTAAAAAAAAAAGTTCTCAGAAAATTTTTAAAAACCCAAAAGTGGGCTAAATAATGAGTTTTTTTAAATGGGTTTTTTCAAAAAAACCCATTGGGTCCAACCCAATTGGGTCCAGTCTGGCCAACCCTGGTTGTAAATTAAATCAAGAATTAGAATAAACATTTTAAGTTTGAAAATGTTTATTCTAAGCTATGAAAATTTAAGGAAGTGTCGTTAAGCATGTATTTAATTGTACTGGTTTTTATATTTGCTCATTTCTTATTAAAAAAAGTAAGTTTATTAAAATTTCGCCGAGTCCCTGATTTTTTCTTCACCGCTAGTGCCTAGACTGCCTCGTCGTAAATCAGATTCCTTTGCTTTTTGCGACTGTTTTAAAAATAAACTGGTTTCATTTTGTATTCCAGCTGTAATTTTTAAATAACATAAATTTTATTTAAATGCAACTTTTGCAATCAGTTTGGAAACCAGAATGAAGGGAATATTGTTCTTTTGAATGTACAACTTTTACTTGGTTTTAATTACCATTCAAGCGCACTAGAAAGACATAAGTGCGTTGAGTTTTACCGCTTATCACA
This sequence comes from Uloborus diversus, assembly GCF_026930045.1. Lineage (NCBI taxonomy): Eukaryota > Metazoa > Arthropoda > Arachnida > Araneae > Uloboridae > Uloborus > Uloborus diversus. The sequence goes on from NC_072733.1 coordinate 190,721,856, forward strand.
TATTTTAAACATTGTTCAGCAATTTTGGTTCGATTGCTTTAAACAGATTAAATGGAACTGGAGACTTCGGATGAAATTCCTCAAGAAGGTATTACTTTACTTAACGTTTACTGTCAGTTTTGCATTGAAATGGTATGACTCAGAAGTATAAGGGAGAAGGGACACACTTGAACATTTTTCATGTATTTTGTTACTAATTTTGCTTATATTTAGTTCTTATTTGAGATTTTTAGTTTTCATTGCAATTTTGTTCAAAAATTATCTTCATCAAATCTTATGTAAAAAAAAGTAATTTTCAGAAGTTAACCAAATTGTCCTCCACTGTGCCCTAAAAGGGACAAATTCTATTTGTCCCAATGTGCTACCCTTTCCCTTACTTACGATAAAAAAACAGCACCCAGAATTCATTTAGTATTTTAGAAGATATTTCCATGTTTGAGTTTTATATAGCTTGCATTTGAAAAGTAAAAGTGCGCTTGAAAAAATTCCTTATTTTTACGCCGGTAAAATGATTAGCCTTGGTGATTTTCAACTACTCGTTACACTGTAGACGAAAAATTGACGTTATTTATTAAGTTCTTATTTCCCGGGGACTGTATCAAAAATATGGCCATTAGTTTGAGCGGCAGTTAATAATTTTGGAATACCCTATTATACAAATAAACACCTGCTCATACGAAGAGTTAGGTTATCACTTCTGATCTGTATTTCACTTTTGCAGCTTTATGCTGCAATGATAAATTTACAAAGAAAAGAAAACCTGCTCGTGCTAGTTTTACAAACAAAAGAACGAATTTGCAAGATTTAACGGAATTTCCTCATGAAGTTTAAAAAATAATATTTTTTTATAAATATGTATAATTAAAGTATCAACATTTCTTTTCGAAAAATAGAAAACTATCAATTACGTTGGAAACATATGAGACGTTGAGAATAAAAACTGTGTAAGTCAATTTTTTTATAATTTTCGTTTACACCGTCACAAATGATTTTTAATCGCATTCTACTTCATGTGATGAAAGTGTAAGTCTAAGTTCAACTATTTGCCGATAAACAGTAATCGTAACATTTAACAGCAGTTGTGTTTTGGGCAAAAAGTGGCTACTATACAATTCAGTGGCTCAAAATCATACTTTTTTGAGCTACACCATTAATTATCTCAAGAGTTTTTCAAATGTGATAAAATATTCGTTTCAGAAAATCTAATCAATTATAAATTCAAGCGGAACGAAAACTGATTTTTAGGTCAACTCTTTGCCAAGAGATTTATAATCGGTGGAAAAAGTTTCGTAAGAACATTAATTAAAGATCAAGATAACGTTCAGTAAATTAGCAGTTCTCACGAATGATTTTTTTTTTCTCAATTTTGAACGGTCAGAATGCAAAGTGTGGGAAATCATTTAACTTTAAACTACGAACATTTTCATCTATAAATTTCAGTTTCGTGTTAAAATGAATTTTTCTGTACATAATTGATTGCATTTGATAGGTAAACATTTAAATTTGCTGGTCTAAATTTTTGCGTTGTTCAATGTAAAAGTGATGTATCTCCATATTGCCATCAAGCGGCTCATTTTTCAAAATATAAATACCTAATGACAAGTAGTAATTGAACACTTGTATTTGTTTCACAAGAAAAAAATTTCGAAAGGTTTTATATAATATGGCCTCGTAAAATTATCCACAAGGAAATACACGACTTTTACAATGAATGACACATCTATAGGAAAACAATGTATAAAAGTTGTAATAATATAAATTTAATAAGTGAAATGAAAAATAGTATGAAAGATTTGCTTGTATGAAAAGAGTCAATGCGCTAGATAAGAGGATATGCAAAATAATAATAATAATAATAAATTTAAAAAAAATGGTCATGCGTATGCGTTGTGATAATTCCAAAGGGAGTATGCGGGGTGCTTACAGTACACAAAGACAGAACATTGCATTTTACAATACAACTTGTATTGAAACATCTTTTATTTTTGGCAGTAAATTTGAGTCTTCAAAAAAAGTGGAAAACTTTTACTTTTTTTTAATGGGGAAAATTAAATATTTTTCTAATGAAATATTTTCTATTCGATTATAAAACATATTTTTTTATTAAAAGAATTAATAAATAAAAGGTTGACTGAATAAATGAAAAGATAAACAAACGAATAAATCAATGAATAAATGAAGAAAAATAAATGAGCGTGTAAACGAATGAATGAATAAGAAAAATAAGAGAATAAATTAATAAATAAGTGAATTATTAAATGAAAGAATGTATACGAATTAATAAATGAAATCGTCAGTGATTTATATTAAATTATTGAGTGTGTAAATGCAACACACTATTTCCCTTTGTCCAATCCACTTTTCCCCGCATGTACTTGACTGATTGAACAATTTATTTAAAATACAAATAAGCTTAATATTAAAGAAATTAATGTTGCATTGAATATTAGGAGGTCTCAATACTTAAAATGTTAATAACAAGAACTGTATCATTTTATAGTATCAAAAATAATTTTTGACTTACAACAAAATATTACGAGTACCAATTTTTTAAATTGTCTATATTACCAAATGCTTTAATCTTCGGCGGTATTTTTTTCCTGACTGGAATAGACTACATATGGCACTATATAGTTAAAATAATACCGGATAGGAGAAGCTAAAAGCAGAGTACACCATTTCACTTTGCCCCATGTTCCCCTACATTTCAATAATATTTAATATAGCTATTGTGCTGGAAGGTTCAAACTGGGCGTTTTTTTTTTTAATCTTATAATTACAAATTTGGTTTATAATACAGTTATAAGCTTATTTATTTCAGCAAAATAAGAGTATATAATAGAGATTGCTAAGAAAAAAGAAGTAATTACAGTAAAGTTCTGTTACAACGAACTTCAAGGGATCGAAAATTGTGTTCGTTGTAACGAGAATTTCGTTCTAATGGAATTAGTATAGCATTGTATGGAAATTTATTGGAACTGAAAATTTACTCCAAACGGATATTTCGTTCCATTGGTATTCGTTGTAACGGGATTTTACTGTGTGTGTATATATATATATATATATATATATATATATATATATATATATATATATATATATATATATATTACACGCGTAGAAGTCAGCTCCCATAGCTAAGTGGAGAGCAATGACGTTTTCTAGCTGCCCACATTGTTTGCTAATTCGTGAACTAACAAGAGTTGGCCTAATTGAATCCTTTAAGCTATGTAGTAGTTTTCCATGTGAATAAAGTTGAGTGTTCAATTCATTTTTCACAAAGTTGAAGCGCATTTTATGATTCTTTAACAGTTGCAAGTAGATTTTCAATGTCAGTTCAAATTCGCAACTAAGAATCCGACTATCTTCTCAAAATATTTCTTACCCGAATTTCCGTGTTTAGATTTTGAGATAACCACTTAATAGACTGGATTTTTCATCCCTGCTTGATCAAAATCTTTTGTTGTTTTCTTAGAGTCAACAAAACAATCCTTTCCCTCCCTTTCTGAATATCTCTCTAACTAATCGGCTTTTCTAGAACCAAAAGAGAAATAATTTGAATAGCTTAACTTCAAAACATTAGAATACATAGCACACACAGCAAATTGATGACCTTCATTTACAAGAACAAAAGGGAAACAAACGAAATGTATTTTTTTCACTTATCAGAAGATATATTTAACTAAATAGAATGCATAACGGCATTACGAGTAAGAAGGCAAAGTATTTTCTTTCTGAAGTTTTTTAAATACTTGAAGGGAATTGCCTGTTTTTCTTACTATTGCTGCAAAACCACTTGAAGAATTGCAGTAGTTTTCGCACTGGACGTCACATCAAATCCGACATTATCTTAAAATCGGTAAATCTGCGATCAACGTAGCACGTGATCGACATAAATATTCTGAGCGCGAACTCTTTACACAGAGATGGTTCCGAAGGGGAGAGAAGAGTAATTATTTACTAAAAGCCGACTGGGACACACCCTCATACTTTTCACATTGTTACTGATGGAATACAAAGTGTTTTGTTTAATACGTTAATGAGCACTCAACCGAAGTATGAAAAGTTCCCCTGTAATTTTCGTATGTTACTGGTTTTAAGTGTTGAGGCACGTGGAGCAAAGTAGTTAAGATAAATTATATTTTTTTAGAATGAACGAATAAGAAATTTAATTTGAAAATTACAGTGCGCGAAGAAGAAACAATGTTTAAAGAATAATTCATGTTGTAACTTTTTTTATTTATTTATTTATTTTTTGCAGAAAACTTGTACCTTCAACGAAAAGTGGAAAATTACCCCTTTGCCCCATATTGTGGGCATATATGTACATGTACCGTCTTATAGCACTATTTATTTATTTATTTTTTTCATTAATATGCAAAAATCATCTGATATTTTTCAACTTTGATTAATAAAATTTATGGAATCCACAACAAATATAGTGTTGGGGTTGCATATCCTCCCCCTACGAAACAAAAAACGCACCTCACCATTAAGGGGTTAAGTTTCCTATATACACTCGTGCTTGTCCACGCAAAGTTGAGAGTGAGTTAGATCCTGCCCCCCCCCCCCCCAAAAAAAAAAAAGTGGTTCGTGTGCAAAACCTTTTTACAAGTTTACGTTTGCTCGTACAAGCTAGCTTGCGTGTAGACACTAGTCGGAAAATAATTGTATGTAGTTTTACTAGCCCACATATCAAGTGTGTATGCAGTCTTTGTGTCTTTGTTTGGAACAGATGAAGCTCTTATGAAATTGATTCTTTTCCCTTTTGCCCTTTCCATGACAATTACCATTCCTTTTCATTATAGATGTTGTATCATCATTCATCCAAATTGATTTCTTAAGCTAAGAGGCTTTTTGAACTGGAAAGTTTTATTTCTCACACCGTTCTTCCGATTGTTAAACGATCATTGTTAATTATTCGTTATTCTTTGGCCCATCAGAATCTATAGTGGCTCCCAAAAGTGTTCGCACACTTTGAAAATTTATAGTAAAACCAAAATAACGTGAAACTGAGTTCGAATACGAGGTCCAATACTTTTTCACATCATTCTTATGTCATTATAAATAAAACCCAGTAGTTTTTTCAAAATATTGGCTGATTTTCTTTTCAAAATGGGTCAAAAAACGAAGACATGGAGAAATAACATGCCACAAAAGTCATCGTAAGCTAAAATATTTTAGAATAAATTCATGATTAAAACTTTCATATGTCGTCCTTTCTTGCTATTTTTCATTGTGTTGACACTAAAAAGCCATTCGGCTCTAATTTTTTTGTTTATTTATTCCACAATATCCTGCTCATTTTTAAATGGCTGGTATTCGTATAAAACAACAACCACCCTTCGAAATTTGATTTTTTTTTCATAATAGTAGCGGAAAATCGGGTCGAAATATCACTAAATCAGTTAATTTATATCATCCTATAGTGAAGTGCGTGAAAAACTGCTTAAAAGAAAAGAATCGGATCGAAAACAAGGTAAGAAAAGGTCAAATAGCAAAGTTAACAAAACATGATCAGAGATTTACAATTAAAAACTTTATGAAAAATACACATTTCAGTGCTGTAAATGATTTTGCAAAAAATTATGCATTTTAACTTTACCTAAAACTGTTTGCCGTGTTCTCTGAGGAGCTGGATTAAATGGGAGCTCTTCAGGCAGAAAATTTTTTGTTTGGGCGAAAAACAGAAAGTTTACGCTTTCCGTCGCAAAATCAATGATAAATAAGCTAGAAATGTTTTGGAATAACGTCTATTTACAGGTGGAAAGACCTTCAACATATTTGGTTCCAATAATGTACAATTGTAAAGAGAAGAAAACAAATGCGGAATTTAATTTTAAAAAACTTAGTTGGATCAGTTCATCAAAACGATGAATGTACTCTTATGTGAGGGGTGCATATCAGCATCAGGACTTGGTAGTTCGGAATTTACTGATGAAATAATGAATCATGATGTTAATTTAAATTATTTTCAAAGACACTTTTAAACTTTTAGTCAAACATTTTTTATCGGAAACAACTTTGTTTTTTATGAATAAAACAATAAAAAGCACACGGTTTTCAACGTTCGCGTCTGGTGCCTCGAAAATTGCCCTCAAGTTTGGAAAATATCTCCTCAATCGCCAGATTTAAACTTAATGTAACATATTTATAGGTATCGGGAGGCTAGGTTACGAAAATATATCATTGAAACGAAAAGAGAGATAGAAACAGTAAGACTCAAAATGTAGTTGAACTCTTACTTATATAGAAATTGCACAAAAAAAAAAAAAAAAAAAAAAAACTGAAAATTTATTCCCAGGCGTTCAAAAGCTGTTGTGGATGTTGAATGATAGTCTAGTAAATAAGAACTTAATAAAAAGCTAGATTATTCAATAATTATATACCCAATTTTTAAAGTGTACAAATACTTTGTGAGGTAAAGTTTCCGGCAATTTTTGATTTTTTAAAAATTAAGTTTTATTATGTTATCAAAATTTTTCATGCAGTTTTGTTAAAAATAAATCTCGTAATTAAATAGGTGTTCCGAAATATTAATTTCAACCAATGGGATAGGGGCTTATTTCATTGAAAATCGTAGGTGTACGAACACTTTTGAGAGCCATTGTATATCGATTCCTTTCAAAAATAAGCTCCTAAATTTTAGAAAAGTTTCTATTTTTACCTAAATGAACTTTTTTTCTCGCCTTATTTATGGTTTTACTTAGTCACAACTATTTAAAAAATAATTAAAAAATATATATACAATATAACAGGAAAATATTCAAAATAACTGTTAAAGAAAAAATAAAATGCATATCCCAGAAGAACTCGACAGGAAACAAGAAAAAAAAAACGTTCTTAAAGGACACGAATTGAACTCATTTTAAAAGTCAAGGAAGCGGAGAGAAATCTTTCAAATATAATTTTTAAAACATTGCATTTTTGTTGTCATTAGAACTACTACGTAACTTTAAAAATGAAGGAATAATCCTTTAACCCCTTTTGCAAAAAACTTCTTTCACACATAAATAGCCGCTTCGCTTTATCAACACACGATCAGGGTTTTTCCTCTGAAGACATTTAAGAAGAGATCTTCATAAAGAACCTCTTATTCTGATAAGATTAATGGAGCTAAATCTTCTTACGGAGTGCATGCTGTCTGCTAGCTACCACGTTAACAGCTAAATGAATGGCAAAAAGAATAAATCAGGTTCGAAGAATGGAACATCACGATAGTTTTTTGACGATTATCTTAGAAACTGCAATATGAAGACCGTTTTTTAATCTCTTGAATTTTGCAGTACGTTTGCAAATCTTAAAAATACTACAATTGTTATATAAATGCGTAGGTATTTTACTGACTACCAAACGGCGTGACCTTGAGGATCTCAGATCTTGATAAAATTCTGGAAATTTCGTTAATTCGCACTACATGTGAGCTCAGGTACAGCGGTTGGCTGCACAGGCCCTAGTTCGGCAGCAACCGGAGTCCAAAATGGCTAGTTTAGCTCTAGAAGAGCAATGGTTTTACCTCTGAAATTAAATTTTTTACACTTTTTTGAAATTGCATTGCAGTGCCCATTGAAAGCATTTACAATTTTAAATGAATCCCCCCCCCCATTGTACTGACAATAGGCGTCAAATGTTTTCAGTACCTCAAAAATGATGAAACGATCAAAAAAAATTTTATTGCTTATTTCAAAACAAAAAACTACTCTGAACACAGGGGAAAAGTTTCAATGCTTTTAGTTCAAATATTTAAAAAGTTATGAGTGGTTTTAGGCCATGCTCCTTATGTGTTCTTATGCAAAAGAAAAACTTCAAATTGCTTTTTCTCGATGATGTTTTTTTTTGTGTTTTCATGTCATTAGAATCCCTAAGGATTTTTTTCTATTAAAGATACAGCTTTAAAGTAATACGTTTTGCAATTGGGATAACATATTTGACAAAACTGTGCATTAGATAAGCATTTTATAAATTACTCTAATGTTTAGAGCATGTTAAACCTTTAAAAACCAAATTAAAAAAAAAATTGATTTTTTACATAATTAATCACAGAAAATTTCGAATGAACTCATAAGCAAATGAATGCACAGATTTTTAGAGATGATTATAGTGATCGTTTTTCAAAAAACGTTTTTTAAATTAGTGCAAAAATAAAAAAGCCTTAAAGATTTTAAAAAGTTGAAATTTTCCTCAATTTTTTGAATTTTCAAAAAAAAATAGGCAATATTTTTAAATTTTGAAAATAAATTATTGATTATGAATTAAGTATGCATGCAATGGTTTCAAAGAAATATAAAATTTATATAAATGGAAAGAAATTGCTTGAAAGGTACTGTGACCCCTTAAGAGAGCAAATACTGTGCCAAAGGTTCAAATTCCGATAAGAGTGTCATTGCCATTCTGGAGTCCTGGAAATTCGTCTTGTCCCGATTTTGAGAGTCACGGATCTAAAAATTTCCAGATTTAGGTCAATTCTCTCGCACTGGATATGAGCCTAGGTAAAGTGGATTGAGTGCATATAGGCTTTTGTTCCCTTGCTAATAGGGTTTAAATTTGCTTCTCTGGCTCCGGAAATGCAATAGTGTTTTCTTTGGAATTGGAAGCTTTGGCACAATATTTGCACTCTCATCACATTTGGTGTCACTTGTCAGTACAGCTCAGGGAATGAGGATTTTCTACCTTTTAGAGAATGTATTTAGTTGGCCCATAAAATGCAAAGCAATGGTAAGAAAAAAGTAAAAAGTAAGTTTAATTCCAAAGGAAAAACTTTCTTCTCTTGAGCAAACTAGTAACTTTAGACCCCTGTTGCAGTCAAACTAGGGTCTATGCAGTCACAGCAATTGACCTGGGTTCATATCTAGTGTGAACTAACCTAAATTCAGAATTTTCCATACACGTCACCTTCAAGGTTTGGTAGTGAATTATTTTGGGTATCACTAATATATTTTAAAAAAGAATGCAATTGCAATATAAATCAAAAATTAAGGTCCTACTAATGTTCTTCCATAAAAAATATTTTGAATTAAATATTAGATATTATATTTCCTCTTATTTTAGGTAGGGGTCTAATAAGACATGTCCCATTAGAACCCATACCACTTTTCTCAAGCATTATGCCCATTTTAGGTTTCAAATTTAAAACACAAAATCAGAAGTGCAACGGAACATATCACTATGTCATAAAGCACCAAAATAGCAGGTGTTAATGCTCTGAAAAAAAGAGAGAGATTAAAGTGGACAGAAAAGACTATTTAAAAAAATTTATAAAACCACTGCCTTAAATCTTGAACAAAAGTTCTCCTTTGCTGTCCAAACAGCTAATGAAAATTAAGTGGTTCATATATAGTCATGTGAATTACATACTACCCTAGCGCCATGTACTAGCAAATTTCCAAACTATAAATTAAATAATTTCATCAGAAAATCCACTAGTCCCATTAGCCCCCAGTCTCCCCAAGTGCTTTTTTTCTCTCTCTCTCTCTCAAAAAAAAAAAAAAAAAAAAACAATGTTATAGTATAAAAAGTAGCTTTTAATTAATTTTCTTTTTTAAGAGAAATCTTTGTCCATAGATTTTCTTCAAATGTGTTTTCTTAACGTTTAGTATGAATGAAAGTTTACAACTTTGAGTATAAATTAAATGCCTACGAATAAAATAATGTAAAGTAAAACCACTAATAGTTGACACTTATTTAAAAAAAAGCACAAAACAAGCGAAATACATGCGCCAAAAGATTAGATAAACATTAGCTGAAAATTAAACAATGCAGATTTAAACCAATTTTTATAATTTTTGTACAATTTTACTATAGCTCTTGTTGATTTATTTTCTTCTTTAAAGTGTCAACTACTAGTGCGGGTGTCAACTATTGGCTGTTTCACTCCAAATATTTTATTCGTATATAATTTTCTTACATGAGGAAAAAAAACTTCGATGCTAATATGTTTTTTTTTAAATCTCAACGCGTCATAGATTTGAGCTGCACATTTAATAGAGTTAATGTATCTCATAACAACAATACTACAACTGCTTCAATTTGAATAACATCCTGGGGTTTTTCTTCCTGGTAATGCATGTTCAATATTGAGTAGTCTGTGTCATTTTTTGCCGTTTCTCAGTATGCATTTCATGTTTCACGAAAATATTCACTTTCGAGATAAAGCAATCAGATGTAGAACTTTTGTTCAGTTTTTCTCACCGATCGTAGGCATACAAAATCATTCATATCGGAAAAGAAATGTAATTAACAGGGGAGAAAATAATGCTGAATATGTTGAAAACCGGAAGGCGATCATGTACAACAAAGCGAATCGTTGAAATTCAGCGTAATGGTTAAGTACGTGGTGATTAGTTATTTTAAATTCTATACACGTACGTCGAAAGCGCTGAATGTGAAAGTGGATTAAGTGATGCTTCTTTTAAAATAATAAAAAAACAAAATATATTTCATGCTAATTTTGTACCATATTTCCTTATTGTAATTGCCATCCTTTTTCCTTAAGCACACAATCAAGAACCTATAATTTTAGGAAATTATTGTATTGCATCAACTTCCTTTAACACTTTCTCCTCACCGAAATAGAAATGGCAAAAGTGGTTTTTTTCTCAGAAAGGGAACCATTTATTTGCCGTTAAGCAGAGCTAACCGAAATTTAAAATTAAGTACATAAATCAAACTTTTGTATTTTTACGAAGGTTAACTAAACGTAGTTACATCCAGAACAGAGGCGGATACAGAAATAGTTTTTGGAGGGGGCACCAGAGAGTGAAGTAAAAAGCGCATCCTCATTCAATTTTTCACAATAACTTTCACTAAGTTCTTTTTTTTTTTTTTTTGGCTCATTTACAGTTATTTAGGTCTATCAAAGACGAACTATTGGACGAGGCGTGATTTTATGTACCTTTGAATGATAAGCCATTAAATAAGGCCAATTAAATATGCTTATCTTTCACTTTGACTTTCATTATTATTCCTATCGGAAGCAAAAGTTGTTTTATTCAAATATGCTGTAGTAATTTTGCTGTGGTTTTTTTTAAATAGTTCAAAGAATTTGATTTGTGCTGTATAGAAATACATTAAAGAATACTTTTTGGGAATAGTTAAATTAATTTTATTTCTTTCGAAGGGACATGGGCCGTTTCGGCTCCACCTAAAATCCATTACTGATCGGGAAAGTTAAAAAAAAAAATTCAAGCATGAATAGTGATGTGGATCGGGTAAATACCCAGTGGGTAGGTAAATATTTTTTGGGTATTTACCCGGGTATTTACCCAAGGCCTGGGTAAATACCCAAAAAACTGGGTATTTTACAAAAAAATGCAAAAAGTGAGTCAGAATTTTAAAAAAAAATCTAAATATGAAATAATTGGTAAAACTGATACATACATATGTATTATACAGCTTATAATATTTTTTATTGGAAGTCTTGATGAAATTTTAAAAGAAACATATCATGAATCAAAGAATCTTTCTTTTCAATGTCATAATTGGACAAGTATAAGCAATTCAATGATGAGCTTCAGGATTTCAAAATCACAATCTAGGTTAGTCACATCCAAAATGAAAAAAAAAAAGGAAGCATGAGGGATGCTTGGAAGAATTTACTGAGAAGTTATTAAGACTATGATGTTAATTATTTATTTATTTTATTGCTGTTGAAGTGATAACGTTGCAAATATAGAAACAGTTTTCACATTAATAAGCAAAAAAAAAAAAAAAAAAAAATCAAAATATTGTGTTCTGTTGCCTTGCTTATTTGCATTTGCTCTCCGGTACTTCATGATGAAAATTTATTTGAACTATTTTTAATACACGCAATTAGTGATGTTGGGTGGGAAGGTAAATATTTTTTGGGTAATTCCCCTCAGGGTTAATCTTCTAGTAATTGCGCATTTTGCCAAAAAAAAAAAAAAAAAAAAAAAAAATTAGGTGGTATCAAAAGGGATGATTTTCTTTTTGAAACATAAACTGTAAAATAAAAGATTAAAAATATAAAAATTATATATTATAGTTTTTTTAATTAAAGGCGTAATGAAATCTTATCAAAAAATCTGTCAGAATTTAGAATGAACTATTCTAAAATTTAAATAGGATGGCGTTATAATTTAATTTTTTTATGGGGTAAAGCAAAGAGATTTTGTCACATAGATGGCATTAGCACATGTTATCATCTTTTATTTTTCATAATATCACGCTATTAGTTAGTTTTGGCTTTGATTTGTGATCATTTTGTCCAAAGCCGCCTAAATACTAAATGCCAATCACATTTGCTTTAAAAGTCATCCTCCGCCGGTACGCAAACAATGCTACCTGATGGCAATACATGGATGGTGCTCATATGATGACAGATCCAAACAATTCAACTTGTTTTGGTTAATTTTAAAATTTAAATTTAGAAGTTAACCAATTGTTTTCTCCGCTTTTAATTCTAATGCTTTCGACCTTCGTTAGTTGGCAGTAGCCAGAAGACCGAAATTATACTTACTGGGATCATTTTGCTCTGTGTTAAGAGGGAAAACGCGATAGACATTTAGTATTTAGGAGGCATTAGTTTGTCACTCTTTTTGTATTTATACTGGTAAAACTTTAAATTTTGCTTTGAAAAGTGAAAAAAAAAAAAAAAAAAGAAAGATGGGGACACATTGATTAGGCATATCCAACACATTTAATGTGAATATCATATTAGATTACCTAGTTGTTTCACGCAATAATTCTTTAAATATGTAATCAAAATACAATTTTTGGACAAAAATTTATTGCTTTGTGTATGGTTGGTTATATATATACATAGTGGAATACATACAGAAAAGTATTTTAGTTGAATATAAATTTTTGAAATAAATACCCGGGTAAATACCCAGTTTGGGTATTTACCCGGGTATATACCCTGGGTATTTACCCCTAAAAATAAATACCCAGGTATTTTACATCACTAAGCATGAATAAAATCACCGAATAATTGCAACTACTTTCAGGGCTTTATACCATTCTTTACTTGTTTTTTCGATCACCTGATTGAAGTTCAGTGAAAGTTGCTCTTAGTCACAAATGGAAGGACTATAGCTACTTAGAAAAAGTATTTTTATTTGCGAAAATGGCAAAATGTAATGAAATATTACTCTGCGCTTTTTTTTTTTTTTTTTGCTCTATATTTTGATAAGTTAGAAAGTTTTTTCAACTTTACTACGTAATATAGCGAAGGATGGCCCACAGCTCGTAGTCGCCTAAATCGGGTAGGCCTTTGTATGCCTCCCCCTCATGGCGTGTAAGCAGCGATGCATACGTATGTCGTGTTTACATGAACACCCCCGAGTTTTAATCAGTCCCAACGAAGCGGCATGGCGCGACCAGGATTAAAATATTAAAAAAAAAAAATGTTACATTGCTAAAAATAAAGTTTTGTAACTTGTGATTAGTCGAAGACCGACTTATTTTTTGATTTTCAATACTATTACGTTATTCTGACACCATCCACCTACAAACTACGATAGTCATTTCGTTTGTTTCTTTTTTAAAATTTAATTTTATAATTATTGAAATACAAAACGTGCCTTCGGGCAAAGCAGGAATAGGATTTAATCATATATTTATTTATAATTTCTTGACTCGTGCGCTTGACTTAGATTTTATATTTCAATAGGACACGTATTACTTTAAAAAGTTATTTTTTATGATGGCAATTATTTGTCTATTAATTTAATCAATTATTTCTTAAGATTTATAAACAAATGTGCCGACTTTAAATGGGATAAATACAACTTTTTCATATTTTTCTTTATAAGGGCAGGTAGCTAATCAATTATTTTAATCATTTATAACTTCATAATTGATTGGCAAATGTACCAAATCACAATTAGTTAAGCTTACCCGCTTTGGGCTCCCTGGTACGGCAAAGCGGGTTTTTCAAATGTTTGTAAAGTTTGATAAATAAATAAATATTGGGTTTGAAACAATACAAAAATCACTTTTTATTTTGAAGTTCAAGAGAACCCTGCTGGAAATAAAACCGAAAATGTTTCGATAAAAATACAAAAACTAGTTTTCGAGCGTTCTTCGAAAACCTACCCGCTTTGGGGAACCTCCCGTTGACTTCTTTTTTTTTTTTTTTTTTTTTTTTAACTTCGTAATTTGTGTTTGTTTAAAATCTGTTTTCGTAATCTAATTCGTAAACAAAGCAAAAAATCCAGATATTTGTGTATTTTACATTTTTTGTTATTATTTCGAATAAAAATCAAATGAATTCCAGCTTCTGAATGATGGAGGATTAATATAAATATTAGTTTTAAATAGAAGTTTCAAAATGTGTACATTAGCATACTAAGTCAGTAATATTTTCATATCTGGCTTTATACGTCTATGTATGTACACTTACAATACGGTTTCAATTGTATTAGTATAAATAAATAACAAAAGTAATAGGAAATTTTCCTTTTTTAATTCGCTAACTTGTGTGGAATCAATCCACAAGAAATATGATGTTCGGGTTGCATACACCCCACCTCACCACTACCGTTGCAAAAAAAAAAAAAAAAAAACTCTCATCAGTTAAAGATTAACTTAGCACAGCATCACAACCTCAGCATAAAAAAAATCATTGTTTTTAGAGAACATAAACACCAAAAAGTTTAATGATGTTGTTTAAGTTACGCTTATTAGAACGGTAGTAAAATAAGAGTTAAAATAAGTAGGGTAAGTAATCACTTGTTGACTATATCAGTTTTTCTTATCCACCTAGAAGTAAGTGGATTACGATTGTCAATTTATTCCCTTCTTTATTTTACTATCTAAATACCCTTGTTTATGTTTTCAAAAATTAAGAGTGTGTTTAATGTTATGCATAAAAAGTTAAAAAAAACTATTAACTATTGTTTCAGTTTTTATTCATAACTTAAATTGGAAAAGTATCACATAACCTTAGAATAGAAAGTCAATGTTTTAGAAATCGTAATCATCAAAAAGTTTAGTTATATTGTTTACGATACACCTATTGAAACAGACGTAGAATAAGTAAGTAGGTTAGTAATGATTTGTTGAATAGTTCGGACTTTTTCCTATCGATTTAGAAATGGGTTTATTATGATCGTCAATTTATTCCCATGTTTATATTACAGTGTTCTCTAATACTGGAGCAAAGAAATAGGCCAAATACTGTGCATTAGATTCGGCTGTTTGTATTTCGTTACCATGGATACTACTCGCTTCCGTGTTTCAGCGAATTCGTATTATTAAAAGTATGTGTCACAAAAAGCTATTTCAATCTTCATCATTATCGTTCCTCTTTTGCATCAGAGCGAAATCGGAACAAGAAGAAAAGCAGAGCTATTTGTCAAACACGTTTCTCCAATGATGGCAGTTATTATATGCGGGATGGCTTTTGCTTGAAAATGTACTGCACTTTTCTAATTGAGATTTCTTTTTGGGGAGAAACAAAGTATTCTCAGAAAATATTTCATGTAATTTGAAACGAAAGATAAAAAAAACCCCAGCAAAACACTAAAATCATAAAACTACAAATCAAGCTAAAAAAAAAAAACCTTTGTGTATAAAAAAATAAAATAAGAAATCACAACACCAAATAGCACACATTGCAGATTACTGCATTCACGTATCTGGTGATACAAGGAACGCCTTTTTCATTGTAAAAGAAATGAGCTTACAGGTGAAAAGACATTCGGCAAAGCTACAATCAAACTATATTTGCATGAATGTGCTCACATCGTTTATAGTAAAAAAAAAGCAATTTTGGATATGCAGGGATTGTAAAAATATTATTTAACATTTTGGAAAAGCATGGATTGTTTTACGCATGCGCAATGAATATTTATCTGTTTTCCCAACTCATTCTCTTTTCAACTTAATATTTTCTTTTCAAATCACAGCACGTGGTTTAAATTAGGTATAAAAGTTTTCCCGAAAGTTTTTTTACTTTCAAACTGAAAAACTTTCGAAACCACAAGCAAAAAATCGTATGAAAAATAATTAAATTTTTTAAAAAATATTTATATTTATGGATCTGAGTGAAATTTCTATAAAAATACATACACAAAGTTAAACATAGTAACAAAAAAAATCATTGTCAGATTTCCACACTCGACGATGTAAGGTGACTCAAGGAATAAACACAATGTAGAGTGTAGCACAAGATTTTTTTTTAATCCGAGTTTTTGCATGTTTTAACAGCCAAAGTTTCAAAAACATTCGCTCACCAGGGTTACGGTACAGACGTTTACTCTGGGGAAAAAATGAAGCATGGTTCTTAATGTGTCCAAGAAACTGAATTCTGTGGCGGGGATGTAATTTTCCGCAACTCTCAAGTTTTTGAGATTTGCACGACTCGACCATTGCATATAATGCTACACAAGACGGTGTATGGAACAGATTCAGAAATTTTTCATGTAACTTTTAAAGAGTAGGGCTAAAATGGAATTATTTTATGCATGTAAACAGAACTTAATATAGAAACTGAAGACTAATACGCTAGAGAATGACCAATGACTTGTGGACAAACTCATAATTATTGTATAATTAACGAAAACTGAAAAGTTTCGAAAAATTAGACCTTCACCATTAGACTCGGCGCAATCGATATATATAACACTCTTGTTCAAAAAAATGGATGTCCATTGTCCCCTTGTCAATATTTAAGTAATTCTATATTTTCTTAAAATGTTCCTTTTATTTTGCGATTCTGTATAAGAATTAGTTTTCAGTTAAAAATGAATGTTAAAAAAATGCCATCCTTAGATACATCTTTTTGCTGTTTTCTCGAAACGAAAATACATGTGTTACTCTTCTTTTAATGTGAAACTTTAGTTTTTAAGATTTAAGTCTGTTTTAAACGCTCCAACCACAACTCGTATTTGAGAACTTTACGAATTGTAAACTTTCTCTTGTGTATCATACTAATAATCCATAATATTAACTCAGTCTCCTACACACGAGGCGGTTAGTTAAATCGACTTTTCGAAAAAGGTACCTGTCAACTAGTAAACTTGCGTTTGTCGTTGTGTTCACACGAAGCAACTAAATTGAATCTGCGTTTCTTATCGAAAGAAAAGGGTGTTTTAATAATGTAATGTCTCAAACCAATGAACTAAGTCGAATTTATTCGAGCAGCTGCTCCACCAACGCTGTTTAAACTGAACAGAGTTGACTCAAATAGTTGACTGGTGTTTATAGTGAGCTTGACAATGTCTTTTAATTGTTTGCGGACATCTCGGAGGACGGCACATGTCTGACATGCCTGACGAGTTGACTGTCGTGTATGCAGGGGGATTCCTTCACTTTTCTACCTCGTTAAACTTCCTATTACCCGCCCGTTCGAAAGTTGATTCAACTAAGTTACCTCGTGTGAAGGAGACCTTAACTAGTGAGGTGACTTTAACATTAGTGATAAGTAATGAAGGCGGCCTTAACTAGTAAGGTGACTTTAACATTAGTGATGAGCTGTGAAGGAGGCATTAACTACTGAGGTGACTTTGTAACATTAGTGATGAGTCGGGGGTAAATATAACCTCAACATTATATTTCTTGCGCACTCCTCAAAATGTAGGATATTAAGTCGAAAATGTTCACTGATTTTGAGATTTAAGTCGAAAATGTACGTTGTCTAACTGAAACCAAATAGCAGTAATAATATTTCTTCATCAGACACCTCGTATCTGTGAACAGTCCTGCGTAATGTATCTACAAACACTAAGAATGATGCAAAACAGTTTCACCAAGAGATGCTGAACATAATACTTCAAAAGTTATGATTTTTCAAGGTAATAGCAATAACTATGCTGTTAAATGGAGGCTGATATTTGGGAGAAGGCCTATAATGAAAGTGAAACGAAACACGAATGAGGCAGTTTTAAAGTAGGTGGTTGTGTGCTAGTTAAGGAGAAACTAGGAACTCTTGACCCAATTTTTGATTTTTTATTTCCCATTTTTTTGTATAATAGTTAGAACGAAATAAAAAAAAATTCATAAAGTTTGTCATTTTGCATATTGTTATGGCTAAAAATAATAGCATAATTCAAAGTAGAAATGGTGCAAAAAAATTATTTTCATCAAGTCTGCAAATGGGTCAAGTGTCCCTAGATCTAGCGAGACTTGACCTAACACTTAGGCAGACCATGGACACCCTCCCCCCCCCTCCTGAATGTAAGAAGACTCATAGATATTTAAATTAAAGACGCAGGTTTGATGCTGTTTTTTGTTTACAAAAGTGATACTTGAAAGTGAATATACAAAATGTTCACTCTTTAGGTGAAGTGTTGCATTTTTTTTTAAATCATTATTATTAATCTTACTCCATATCAGGAGAAGAGTTGAAGTCAATTGAAACTTTATCAGATCAAACCTAAGCAATATTTCAGTTATTTTAGTAAGTAACAACTCATTCGACTCAAAAATTATTAGTATTTTAGTTATTTGACAAATAAAAAGTTTTTAGACCAAAATGTTATTATAAGTTATTCATACAAAAAAAAAAAAAAAAAATCAGGTCTTCATTTCACAATATTAGAGATATTGCTTAGATAAAATTTAAATAATTACGCCTAAATCACAATATTTTATCGATTAAAAAAGAAAAAAATCATTGAAAAAACTTCAAATTAAACAAAAACATCAAATTAGTCTTTGAGTCAAGTCTCCCTCGTTAGCTCGGGTCAAAGCTCCCTAGTTAGCTTTCTTTTGTTTATCTTAAATTTTTAGCAACTTAGTTTAAAGTTATATAAAACTACTGTATATCAATAGATAGCTAGAAAAGTGACTAAAACATGTATACTTTTGAAATTCATTTCCCTCAAAACCGGAGGTTAAAATCTAAAAAATTCCAAAATCTTTAAACATTACTTTTAAGGTGCAGTATCATTAACACTGAATTTCTTGAAAACCACTGATCATTCTGAAATTGCTTGTCTCTGCAAAATACTGTTTAAGACTGGTCAACCAATAATGTGACTAAAATTTTCCCTAAATATCCTTTTCATGGAAACAATCCTCATGGGTCAAACCTCCCTAGTTTCCCCCAATTTTGAAACAAACACAAAATAGTTTGTTACTTAATAGAAATAGCAGAAATCAACAACGCAGCCATTTTAAGTGAACTGTTTTAAACTGAAAGTGAAACAAATTTGTTTTGTGCCAATGAAGAAATTTTTGAGGTTCATGAAACTCGACGCGAGTTACTAAAATCCTCTGAAATCGAGTATCACGCGCAGCCAAAGACAACAGCTCGTTTTTAATAAATTTCTACAATAACTAGCTGTAATTTTAAATAAATAAAGGAATTTATAATGTTAAAGCTTAAAAAGTTTTTTCTTTTTTTTTTTTTTTTTGGTTTTTGACAACTTTTCTCATGCTTAGGTTTAGTTTTAATTCATTACAAGGAGAATTTCTTTCTTACATTTTTAATGTGCTACGTAAAGTACATAACTTTTAGTTTTTCTTTAAGCTTACTTACTTTTACACCATGTTTTCATTGGTACACAATGCTGTGTTCAAATAATCATAATGAATCTGATTTTCGTTTCTTTTCTTTTTTTTCAAAATCTGTTTTTATGAAAAAGATTTTTTCTATTCATACTGAAGAAATGGTTTGATGCTTAATGTTAACTTTGGTAATAAAGTACTTTAAAATGCATAAAATACTTTATTTGTATACATAAAATGTGCCAACTGTGTTTCAAACTCAGAACAGTCTCCCCATTGCATTCTTGTATGATAGAAAAAGATTATGCGTAAAAAAAAGTGAAAATCAAAACTTTAATCCAAATTGTAGGAAATGCCAACTATTGCAATTTTTCATTGCATTTCTCTAGTTAAATGTCGAAGTTTTGTATTTACGCTGACGTGCTGTGCTTGATAAAAACTAGCCTTTTTAACAGCTATTTCTTTTTAATTCTTATATGGATTAGGTTTATTTTAAGCTAGCTGCGTCGCCCGACTTTGCATGGTCTACCTCGAAAATAAAAGTTAGGTCAAGTTGCACGTGTTCAACAATTAGGCTTAAATAGAAAATTTCCCGTCAAAATAATGATTCTAAATAATGACTATAACCCTTGATTATCATCTGCTAGCAGCACAAAAAAAAAAGAAAAAATATATATAAAAAAGGAAGTTTTTAGGAATTTTATTTGTTCACAGTAGAGAAAAAAAATGGCAGCAGATGAAAAATGATTTTATTCACTTTAATTTAAACTCAGCTCGTTGACAAGCGATAAATTTAAGATTTGATAAGCGGATGTTCCATTAGGCTTAAAGATGCTTATAACTTTCTTCCCGGTGATTTTACAGCTTTGTTTTTTTTTTCTTTAATTCGAAGGAAGAAAACTAACATTAGGGAAAATTTTAGCGGGCTTTCGAATAAAGAAAATTGGATAATTATTTCGGGCTGAAAGAGCCATTTAATGCCATCTTCGGGTCCTAAAATTAAAATTCGAACGGTTTGGTTCCTTTTTGGCGTTTGAAAACCTCCCTTCATTCTTACTCAGGTGCCCAAGTACCTCCCTGCCAAATTTGGTCCAGATCCGACGTAAACTTTGGATTTGTATAGAGAATATACGCTCACACATACACACATATATTCTTTGTTTTATTTATATCGATTCGTGAATTAGCTTAATTTTAAACTTCACTGGTTGTTTAACCCGTTGTTTATTAATAAATACTTTATTATTAAGTATATTTTTAAAGCTACATTTTTATATATCGTGTAAGTTTTCTTCATTTTACAATAATCTATGCATAACAAAATGGAGGTTATTTCTAACTACAATACTCCAACAAATATGTGTTCCGGAATTGCTTGAGGTCCGACGACAGTTTTTCAGAAAAAAATTAATATCAGCAAGAAATGTAGCAGAAATATTTAAAAAAAAACGACTTTTCCAATGATGCGACATCCATTCTGCAACTCTTCAAACTAGATGGGATTGAGCTATGTTATTTAAATCTCCTTTACAAACAATTTCTTAGTTATATCTTTAAAACATGAAAGAGCAAGCGTAACTCAGGAATGTAATGTAAAAATTCTCTTTTTTTTTTAAATGTCAGAATTTTAAGTTTTTGAAAATTCAAATTATTCGAAACTGTAGATACAAATACACCTATATACAGTAACTAAATTTTTAGGTACAGCATTGTTTTGGCAAAAGTCATTAAACCCACAAAAATAGATAAATTACTGCAATTAATTATACTTAACAGTCATTTATTTCATGCTGTAAATCAATCGTACAATTTCAAAGTTACACGAATAAACTTATTAGTGTAAGAGTAGTTGGCGGTAAGTAAAATGTTTTTTGCTGTATTTCAAAAACATTTAAAAGTTTAAATTGGCAATGTCTCCAAACTGAAGATCTAGACAAAGTGATTTTTACCGGAATGCCGGTAATATAAGACAGATATCAAGCATTAAAATAAATGTCAGCTGTTTCAAAATTCCAAAATAGAAAAAGTAAATAATGTGTAAGGGAAAATAAGGCGGCTGGAAAAAAAAAATAACTAGAACGAAAAACTAATAAGGGGATTTCGGCATGCTTTATGAATCACAGACTTCCAGAAAAATTGCATTTAGGGAGAATATAAATCAGTGTCGGAATGACCAGAGCGGAAGAAAAAAAGAAAGCCTTACCTGGGAGACGCATGTTCGCAACCAGGTGAAAAGAATGGTTTCGCGGTCGCTGGCGGACACTTACCTTGAAACCGAGTGCTCTGACAGTTCTCTGCCAGAGCCTGACAGTCAGTGCTCGTAGTAGGTCAGTCTTGGGTCACATGACTCCCGAGGGCGCGACGTCACACTTCGTTGCCAAACCATGTGGCTGTGTTTACGAGTTTGTCAGAAATGACAAGAGAATTGCTGCACGAAGCGAAAAGATCATCGCACTCGTATTTACTAACGGTTCGCCACTAGTTCGTCACCACTATTCTTCCAATTACATAATTGCATTTTACGTAACTTTACTAATGATCGAGGCTTCTATAGACCAAGCTGGTTCATCGGCTCTTTTGCTTCTGCCTTAGTTGCAGAAACGAGAGTTTTTATGGATGTTAAAAACATTTGTCAGTGATCCAGCAACGTTTTATATGTGTATGTGAGGACTAGTCGCCAAGGTATTTTTTAGTCTCCCGGGTGACCTGACCCCTAGAATTTGTCGACCCTTGTATGTCACTTACGTAATTTCCCTACTTTAATTTGCTAAACTTATGAAGGACACAAGAACAAGAAATAAGAGGTCGTTGTACCTCTTAACCTACACCCTACCTCGCAATATACATTACAAAAAAAAAAAAAAAAAAAAACACCGCACTAGTTAAGGGTTAAAATCTTTTGAAAGAAAGATGCATGCTAGTCTTCAATGTTATGATGTAATTGCTAAATACTACATAGCATATTACAAAGACTATTCTAGTCATTTCAATGCTACCCGATCTGTTTACTGACATAAATGCAAAGTTTCTCAATTTCCATTTCAAATTACTGCTGTGTGTCATAGAAATTAAGTACCAGTTTTATTTTTTCCAAATACATTTATCCACTATTCTAATGTTTGCTTCCAATATACCATTTCTCACCTTTTCCTGCTCGTTTGACTAGTTGCAAACAAAGAGAAAAAGCAAAGATAATTGAAAAAGTTTTCTTTTACCTTAACTTCTATACTTCAAAATACACAATTTTTAACACTCTTCCCACAACGATCAGAGTAATTTTGAGGCATATCCTAGTCCAAGTCCCCTTTTTTACGTTAACTAGAAAGGATTTCTGAAAACCAGAACTTTTATTTATTTGTTTTTTTTTTTTTTGTTTGTTTGTTCACGATGATGAAATAAAAATATAAATTATCACGTAATTGTGCATTGATGCTCATTGTTTGCTCCCGCACCTCTGCGATGAAACTCTTCAGCGATCAAATATAGCTAAGCAACAAATTATTTTGATTCACATTCTATGTGTTACACGAAATACGCCGCCAGCTCAGTCAATTCCAGCAGAGGACTGCAGTTTCGTGCTTATTAGCACTCATCAGCCCGGCATAAGAGTGACTGAGCTGGAGGTGGAAAACCTCTTAAAGAAGCCAAGAGTGCCAAACAAACTGATAGCTAATACAGAATTAACACTGATAGTCCAGTCAATAGGTAGAAAAAAATGGGCTTGCCTTACAAAAAATGGGGTCAAAGATTTTACTTTTTAAATTTGTGTATACTAGTGCCAATATGAAAAAACCAAGTTATCCAACACGAAAGACCTCGGGAGAAGTTTTGGGGGCCGAAACCCCCCCAAAATTTGTGACTTTTTGTAGTATTTTCAAAATATCTCAAAAGTGGTTAAACTTACAGAAAACTTCCAATGCAAATGTTAAAGAGGATTAAATTTCCTTCAACTTTTGTCATAACAACATTTTTGTAGCATGAAAAGCAAGCGATTTACAACTTCTTGAAAATCACACTTTTTCTGAACCCCTCAGCAAAGTGCGTGAAAGCGCATCGGATAACGGAGGAAAAAAGGAGATACGACGGCAGTCTTAACCTTGGAAATGATTTGTCTTACTCTCAGCTGAGGGTAAATGCCTCCGTTCCTTTTAACTTAAACAAAACACCCCCATTCTACCCCCCCCCCCTTTTTCTGTCCAAATGAGATGAATCGACTCAATAGCTACTCATATTGGTCACTTCAGAGTTCGAGCGAGAGTATGTTTTATCAATCTGTGCGTTCTGTATTACAATTTTTTTTCTAGAAATGATTACGCCTGACCAAGGTGTTCTTTTTTTTTTCTTTTTTTTTAAATTGCGAAATCAGTTTGAATGAATGCGAAACATATTTCGAAGAGTTTGACATTGAAGTCAGGCAGACTCAAGAAGATGCCGACTTACTTACTACTCTTTCAAAAGCGAAGGAAATTGAAAAGGTTCTTATAGTGGGCGAGAGGATATAGATGAGATCTGTTGGTGCTGATGACAGCTTTAGGACAGCCTTTCAGCAACTTGTTCTTTTTAAAACCTGGAAGAGGGAATGCTTGTGATTTGATTTTTTCCCCCACTAAATCTTTTAAGTTTGACCCCAGCAATATTCTTTTCATCCATGCGTTTAGTGGGTGTGACTTCGGCAATCTTTGGCCAAGGCAAAATTAAGTTGTACAAAATAGTCAAAAAAACTCCTGAATTAAGGGAAGCTATTGAAGCATTTATGGACCCAATCAGTAATCATGATGCCGTAGCTGCAGCTGGAGAAAACATTTTGAAAATATTATACACAGGTGACGTAAAGTATTTAAACCTATCTTTGGATACTTTGCGATATAATCTTTTCATAAAACTAGTACACAGTTCTAAAATAAATCTTGCAGGGCTACCTCCAACGTGCGGGGTGGGTGGGGGGGCGGATGCTGGGCGTTACCACTTATATCGGTGCTACCACCAAATTCAAAGTTGGTTGGGCAACATAATTGATCCAGAGAAATGGGGTTGGGAACGCAGAACGCGAGATCCAATGTCTGTTGACACGAAAAGAGATTCAGTTACTCAGAATCGTTTGAAGATTGTACTTTGTACCTCAAGAAAAATGGTACAAGTGCTTGTTCTTGTCACAAGGCAGGTTTAAAATGCTCCAGCACGTGCAAACACTGCAGTGGCACAAAATGTGAAAATGTTTCAGAAATTTCATCTTTGGATGAGACTGCCGAAGGAGATGATTTGTACCAGGAGCTTTTGGAATCACCGCAACATCAAGGAGATGAATAATTAAAGAACCACAGCTTCTTTCTGCGCCCTACAGATGGTGAATCGGGAGAACCTGGGCCTTCAAAACGGCTTCAAAGAAGATAAACAACGTATTTTGTTGTCCTTTCTCTATTTGCTTTAAGGCCGAATGAATCTCCCTGTAATGTAGATGTATGTATTAAAGCTTCTACAGTTGGACTTTCATTTTGAAAGGTAATTCTTTTGGGTTTTTCATGCCTCAAAAAAATCAGTTTCTGCAGGATTTTTTCAAACTGTTCATCACGTATTACTATTGTACCTTCATTTATGCATTATTATGTCTATTGTTTGCTTATTAGCACCCTAATATTTATTCATTCACATTTATATTCAAATATCGCATTTTTGCTTGTAATAGAATAGATGGTACGAAATTATGTGCTTTAAATGAATGTGAAGATTATGTATTTCAATCACAAACTGCAATATAAATCATATGTTATTGAAGTCTGATGAAGACTACCTCTGTCAGACCAGAAATATTGGTTCGTGAGCGGTGGGGGAGTGTTTATTATTATTATTGTATCAGCAAAGGAAGCATGATTGTGTTTGCTTATTAGCTGCCTGATATTCGTTCCTTCACACTAATATTTAAAAATCGCATCTTTGTTTGCAATAATTAGACTAGAATGTACGAATTATATGCCTCAAATGAATGTATATATTGTGTAATCCAGTTACAAACTGCAATATATCATCTGTTATTGGAGTCCGATGAAGACTACCTCTGTCAGACCAAAAATGTTAGTCCGTGAGCAGTGGGGAAGGGTTTTTTTTTATTATTGCATCGTCGTATGTGCTTTAAATGAATGTGCATATATGTATTTCAGTTTCATATTACATCGTATGTTTTTCGAGTCTAGTGGGAACTAATCTGTCAGCCAGAACTGCTACTCTGTGTCCGGCAGGGGGGGGGGAGCAAGAAACTCAAACTGTCGATAAACTCCCTGAAACTGAAACTTCTATTCAAGTTCTAATAATTGTGACGCCTTGCTTTCGGTGTGAAAGCTTTTTATTTCGGAGTGGAGGAAAACTGCCTATTTTCAAGGAGGTATAGCAAGCTTGCTATTTGTGCTACAAAAAAGTTGTGAATACGAAAAATGTAGGAAATTTAATGTTCTTTAAACTTTATATTTAATACTTTTTTCTAAGTTGAACCATTTCGGAGATATTTTGAAAAAAATAAAAAAAGTCATTAATTTTTGTGGTTTTTTGTCCCCCAAATGTTCTCCCGGGATCTTTCGTGTTGGATAACTTGGTTTTTCCATGTCGGCACCAATATGTACAAATTTAAAAAATAAAATCTTTGACCCCATTTTTTGCAAGGTAAAATGTATCTATTGACTGGACTATGACCAGACAAGTGACCGAAGCAAAGGTTCAGTTCAACTCGAATATTGAAGGCAAGGCAGGTATATTCAGTAAGTATAAGCTGGCGGCGTATTTCATGTATTTCTGCCTTAGCCCTGGCTATAGGGCGGTAACTTACTGAATATTCTGTGTGTTGTTTCGTTTTCCTACCACATCACTTATTCAGGTTTTAAGAAAATCTCAATGATACAATTGAACTTTTTCGTGCCCAGTATTCATTAAACCTTTAAGGATTATGAGACATATCGCAACGCACACACACACGGCAAAGAAAGTAACACTACTCAAAATTCTGGAAAAACGCACCCCTAAATATTTATCTAAAATATAAACTTAAAGCTCTTAGTTGACACAAAACTGCGCAAAGGTAGCTTACATAACTGGTGCGTGGGCACGTAAAAACAATGTCATCAATAGTTTATACATCATTAAAATTTCATAACTTAGAAGAAACACATTGAGCATGCACTATTAAGTTAGACAACAAAACACTAACTTCTAAACATCAAATCTATAATGTTTTTGCCACTAAAGTAATATTTGAGACTAGATTACTCAAAACTACTATTGCGTAAAACCTTGATTTTCTCCAATGCTGTTTTTTGAGTGTTTTCACTTTCTTGCCTGGGTGCGATATGTGTCCTCTATGGGCAAAATTAATATTTTAAATTATAGAATACAAATAATTTATAATCTATGTATTTTTCATGTCGTGCAAAAATTAACCTTTATGTTAGTATAATATGTGTCTACATATGTTCAAATAAATAAGTTCCCCCTCCCCCCCCCAAAAAAATATATCTATCGTAAATGAAAGCATCTTCATTCATTACGTCATATTCCACATTTATTTAAGGTTAATATATTAGAATTAGGTTGTATCATCAACTATTCAAATACTTCTGAGTTGAACAAAAAATAATCAAACTTAATAAAATACTTGTAGCTATTTTTTTTAAGAGCGAACTTTAGGGCAGAAAAATAAAATTTCTAAGCGTTTAAAAATTCCCTATTTGTACTTCACAACATCACAAGATTTCTGTCAATACTACAATGTAAGAAGACCAATTTCAATAACTTCAAAACCAGATTAAAATCAGTAACGTCAGAACGATTAAATGGTGCAATGAGCTGTATACAACATTGGCAACTTCTTTATATTTACTAATAATATAGCTGAAAGTCTCTCTGGATGTCTGGATCTCTGTGACGCGCATAGCGTCTAGACCGTTCGGCCGATTTTCATGAAATTTGGCACGAAGTTAGTTTGTAGCATGGTGGTGTGCACCTCGAAGCAATTTTATTTAATTCGATTTTGTTCTTTTTCTATTACAATTTTAAGAGCATTTTCCCGAGAAAAATTATCGTAAAAATGGACGAGTAAATTACCAAGTTATCATGACGTGGAACAGTAACATGGGTAAGCCAATTGGCGAGAAATTCACCATACATTATTTGTAAATATACAGGCGAACCAAAAGACTTTTTAAGTTTTCTACTACGGGCAAAGCCGTGCGGGTACCACTAGTATTTTATAAAATAAACTCATTTACTAACATTGTAAGAGCATTGAGTGCAGCATTGAGCCTTCTAGTTTTTATTAGCATTAAGTCAAATACGCTAAAAAAAATTCAAGTTAATCGATATGTCTTAAATACAACTTAAATGACTATCACTACTGCTTGGAGAGTGAATTAACCTTTTACATTTGGCTAGAACTTATGTTTTACTTGCACTTTTCCTTAAGTTATGTTTGGAATTTAGCTCTATAATTATTTTTTTTAATTAAGTTTGTCGTTCGTTTTTCCTATTCCTATTCAGAGTCACAACTGACTACAACTGTATTTATGTCGAGGACAGCATACTAAGTGCCTTGCCTCCATTATTTTATATATCGATAGATGGCAGCACCATCACCGGATCGAACAGGTTATGAGAATTTAGAACTAGTCCAGGTGCTAATAGCTACCTGGTGCTAGCACCCCCCAGAGGTATCGCTTCACTTGGAGGACATTGAGACCATGAGCATATTTAACGTCGCCCAGTCCCCTTTAATGACGACGGTGGGTCTTCGACCATCGAGGTTCGAACCCAGGACCCTCCGGCCCCGAATCCGACACTCTACCGATCGGGATACCACGGCCCTCGTTCGTTTTTGTTGAAAGAAAAATTTATCCTTTACATAATGGAAGATTTTAAAAAGAAAGATTGCGCTAACATTTTCATGGATTGGACAAGATGCGGGACAAAATCGTACATAAGTAAGATGAATTAATTTAAACATTTCACCTTTTTTTTTCAAAATAGAAGAAAAACGTGTCACCTTGCTTTAGGACATGTTGCACGGTTATCTAGATGAAATGGTTTGCGGTAATATAAGTTCGATGTTGAGATCACATTTCATAAATAATTTTTCCTCCACTTTTTTCGCTTTCCAAGAACAAAAATATTCCGAGATAGAGAAATTATTTTCGTCTGATTCAGAGAGGAAAAACTCGTTTATCTTCGCTAGTAAAAGAAAATTTTGATGAATAGAATCCAAGAAAGTATTCGTGTGATTGATTTGCTTACCTTCAGAGAAAACCACAAAATGCATGTGCAATTCTATCACACCCAAGTTGCGGGTTTTGGGAAAATGTTTAGTTTTTATCCTTAAGTTGGACATATTTGGGTCAAAGACATGTAAACTCATGCGGTTATTAGTTTAAAAGATTCAAGATAAAGATTCATTTACCTCTGAATTAAATTAATTAATGTTGAACGAAGAAAGATAATTCCAACAGATGAACTATTTCATGAACACTTCTGCATAAGAGTAATGTCATATAGCATACGTTGTACAGTTCGAAGAAGAAACGTTCCAAATTTTCGAGGTGATTTTCAAAAAGAGTTTAATAAACAAAAATGTTGT
The DNA here is from genome assembly GCF_026930045.1 of Uloborus diversus. Lineage (NCBI taxonomy): Eukaryota > Metazoa > Arthropoda > Arachnida > Araneae > Uloboridae > Uloborus > Uloborus diversus. Next base: position 190,750,876 of record NC_072733.1, read on the forward strand.
GTATGTTGGTTATTCTTAGCTAGTGAAAAGTCACAGTATTAAATAGTTTGCACTCACAAAAAAAGTCTCTAAAATCACGCAGAAATGTCTGCGTACAAAGAAAGTTCTGACAGTTCGAAGAAAAAAAGAAACGTTCCGAATTTAAGAGGTGTCTTTCAAAAGGAGTTTAATAAAAAAAAAAGTTATCTACGTTGGTTATTCTTAGCTAATGAAAAGTCACAGTATTAAATATTTTGTACTCACAAAAAAAGTGTTGTTATGTCCTTCGTTTTAGTTCATCATAGTAGTTATTCGTTAGAAATAGTAGTAGTTTTAACGTACAAAACTTCATTCACTCATTACGAGCCCAATAAATTATTATTTAATCCTATCAAATCAACCAAAACCATTTTTCCCAGCATTTAAAGTTCAATAACTAAATTATTGCGAATAATTTAGCAGAAATAAATAAATTAGCAGAAACTAAAATGAGTTGCAAAATTCTTCATTATTATTGCTTATTCGCTAGAGACAGTTATTTGCTCGTGCCAAAAATTGTTGGGCTAGTAATTTAACTCTTTTTGAAAGAGTTCTTTCCTCCTCAATTACTAAGATAATAAGTAAGGTGAGAAGCGACATCAAGTGCCCTTTTCAACTGTTGAAATAAGTTTCATAACGAAACGTATTCATACTGAACTAAACATTCACTTTACAGTTCTGGCAGGATGTCCTAATTTGGACAACAAAAACGAATTTAGAGATTCAAAATAAGCTTGAATGGGAAAATTGATTGTTTTCTGACCATTAACAGTTTACGTTGAATGTATCAACATAATACATTCATAATTTTTGACATGCTAGTCGACAGGTCAAGGTTTATGATGTATCAAAAACAAACACAAAGGTAAAATTAAAATTAATGTGAAAAATACACAAGATAAAAATAAAAAATATCACGTGTCACGGGATACAAGGAGTACTTTTTAACGCAGGAGTTTATGAATGTAAAATGTTGACAAAAGCAACGTAGCGATAGTAAGAATAGAGGATTAACCAAACAGTCAATGAAAATGTTATTTAAACCACCAAAGAATCAATAGGTTTTCTAGTTGGTTCTTTGGTGGTTTTTAACTTTATCACTGGTATTTTGGTTTATCCCCTTTGGCTCATAGTTTTATAGAAGAAAAAAAAATAGTGGAAAAAAAAACCATAACCCTTAGTAGTTTAGATCTTATAACTAAAAATACCGGATAAGGTTCAAACATTACGAGGTTGATTTTTCATGATTTCATTCAAAAGCAACGGCGAAACCAAATTTAACAAACATTTGTACGCAAAGTTAAATTTAGTGTTAATTACAAGGTTACCCATTCAAATTTGGAGAAGTTTATATTCATGATAATGTTAAGACAACCCTTTTGCAAGATTTTATCAATTACAAAATGTCTTTCGTATTGGAGCTTGATTGTTTAGCAAGTTATACCGATTAACTCATATGTTCTAAAAATGTAATGGTAACATTATTGAAATGTGTTTGTGATAAAACTGTTTGAATGACGTTTGAAGCAATGTATCAAGTTGTCGATCCACCATTAGTTTTCTCTACCACATGCATCTTTCTCAAACAAAAAAAAAAAAAACTTCATTAAGCTATTACGACGTCGATACGAAATATGATAGCAAAACACGCTAACATGCACAATGGAATTGAGCAAAAAACTAATTTCAACTTAATAACATTCATACATTTTTCGATTAATTTTGAATAAACCGTATAAAGGATGTAATTGTAGTACTATTTAATTTTAAAAAACGAATATTTGGAAATCATTTTCTTTCATCAGCTATGTCACTAAGCAAATCAACGAAACAAATGAAACGAACAAATAAAAAATTCAATTACAATTTGTGACCTGTTTAGTAGGTTGTTTTACGTATTGCTTGATGTTCATTAATATATGGTTCAATAGTTTTATTCAAAATATATTAACAAACTTGGAACAATTTTTTCTGTTATTTTTGTTTTGAATGAAAGTAATATGCTTTAACGTTATTAAGGCTACACAGTACCCTTTTTACAAAAATGTTTGTATTATTGAGAGTAATACAAACATTATTATTGAAAGTAATTAATGAATAGTTTTCATCTAATAATTTAAACAAATTCTTAAAAATAGGTCAATTTTCCAAACATTTATTTATAACTATCGAAATTTTTTTGAAGCTTCTAAAAACTTCCATAAAATGCTTAATTTTTGATATCTTCTCAAAATTTGTATTGATCTTGATTTATTAAGCTGTAGATATCAAAAGTTAGAATGGAATTAAAAATCCGACTCTGCACTGAAATTTAAGAATGATTTTATAAATCAGCTTCGGAAAAAGTAAAATTCCATAAATATTGACTTTGATTTAAAAAAAATACCAATATATGACCTAAAGTCATACTAACTTTTATTGCACACACATATGGAAACATCTTCAAAGAATTTCAATATCTTAAACAGAAAAAAAGCCTTCTGATTAGTGGATCAACAAAAGCAGAAGTCTGAGAAAAACGTATGTAAAAAGTGTAATGGTAAGAAAACCAACACCAATAATGCTTGTAAATTTCTAGGTTTCTTGACATCTCATTTTCCAACTTATAAAATGCAATAAAGTCGATACTCTCCGTCCACTCTTAGCTGTCAAGTATTTGGATGACAAAGCTTAGGATACTTTGAATATCTCTAAAACAAATTTATTTCAGATCATAAATTTAGAACCATTAGTGACTAAAAAATGCAAAAGAAAAAAGAAAGAAAAAAGAAATGATATTTTTTAGAAGCTGTGCAGCTTATTATCATTATTTATTTTTTTAAATTTCAGATATAATATAATAATTTTACTTGACTTGTTGAAACCTTTTTTAGCAAGAGTCTGTAAAAAATGTCCAATTATACTTGGTTTCACATGAAATGTTCAAATCGCATCATAAATTTAGATCCATTAGTAACTAAAAAATGCAAAAAGGAAAAAGAAATGACATTTTTTGGAAACTGTGCAGTTTAATTTTCTTTTTTTTTTTTTAAATTTCAGGTATAATAATTTTACTTGACTTATTTAAACCTTTTAAGCAATAGTCTGGAAAAAAATGTCCAATTATATTTGTTTTCACATGAAATGTTCAATTCCCATTTTTAAAGAACATGGTAGACTATTTCACATTTCCGATTTAATATAGTACAACATCGCTTTTCCATGGATGTCGCTAATCATCGATTCTGTGCCGCCAAGATTATTTTTTTAAGTTCTAACGGAAATAGTCTTCTCATCATAGAAGATGCAAAACGACAACTGCTTTTTTTCTCACGCTTGCGGATTAAATGAAATCAAAATTTAGAAACAATTACAAAAGATAAGAAAGCACAACGATATCCAGATGCTACAGATATTCACATTTTACCCGATTCCGACACAGGTAAGAAAGATTAAATTTTCTTCTTTTATGGAAGTATTATTGTTAGTATGCATTGCCTAGAAGTATTTTATTTCATGATCAGAAAAATAATTAATCTCTTTTATTGTTTTAATAATTTGGATTAAGAGTTATAAAAAAATAACGACGTTACTCTGGAAAATTAATCTTTAAATTGTTCCGATATTTTGTCTTATTAGTTGGATAAAAATGCTATTTATTTTTAAAAGTTAGAGTATTGCCTTTCTTAAAATAAATTTCCCTTTAGACTGCTTGTTTCACGTGGTGTTACTTGTGTTCAATTTGAACCATTACTGGTCAAACTTGATTTTTAAATATTTAAATTGCTCCACAATGCCTTTATAGATGCATTTACGAAGTAGTTATATTTTTAAAAATTGCTTCGAATAAATAAGTTACATATTTTTTTTAGAAATGCCCCCCCCCCCCCCCCCTTCAAAGAGTCATTGTCTCTGATAAAAAGGTCAGAGCTGCAAAATTTCTTCGTTTCAAGTGTTATTATTTTCTTTTCAAACGGAGTAAAAGGGGAATTTTAGTTTTATATTTTCTAATATGTCTGTAATATTTTATTAAAAATTATTATTTTTCTTTTTTTATATGTAACACAGGGAACAGTGGATTGTTTTTTCCCTTCAGTTATAATTGCACTCAATATATAATAATAATAATATAAATATATTAATAATAATAATAATGAGCAAATGCTTCAAATTATGAATTTTTATGCGGTTTGTAAAAGTAGTCTTGAGTATTAGTTTGACTTTGAATCAGGGCCATAGGCAAGGGGTTGGTTTATAGGGTTCAAACCCCCTCCGAAATTTTTCATCCAAAGAAATGCTTTCCCTTATTTATTTATTTTATTTTATTTTTATTTGTGAAATTAAATTAGTGTGACATAAAAATTGTTTCAACTCATTGTGTGTTTACGGTAGTTATTGAGCAATTCATTTATTATATAACAATATGGCGTTTTGTAAAAACAGCCCCTCCTTCCGTTTAAATAGTCTACAGTAACAAAAATCAATAAAGAATACACATTAAACAAAATTTAATAGACCCTATAAATGTTTCAAAGAATGTGCTTGGTAAAACCATCTCCGAAACAAAAGTCTGGTTACGGCCCTACTTTGAATACTCACGGCAAAGCCCTAGTGCAGGGGTTGTCAAACTTTAGATATTGCAACACCCTTTTCAGACTAAGTATTTTGCTCCCCCTCCCAGTTTTAACTCTGTCTAAACCCTAAAATAACCCTAATTAAAAACTACACATATGGTTAAGTAGTTAGAAACACAAGTAACTATTAAAATAAACATGATTTTTTGTCTCTTGAATTATTTTATAATAAGAGACAGCAGTAGATTCTACTGATTTTAAAATTTTGGAGAAGTTTTATGACAGCAATAAATTAATTTTCCAAAATTAATTAAATTAATAAAAATACATCAATAAATTAATTTTCTTTAAACTTTTCTTCCATACCTCGTGACCCCCCAGGAGGTCACGACTCACCGTTTGAGAACCTCTGCCCTAGTGCAATTTCGCATCGACGAGATTCCAGATGCCTCCATCTGGTGCGAAACTGGGCGTCAAAACTATGTGTGCCATTAACATCCGCGCTTTAACTGTGGTACGTGAAAGTCTAAATATCGTATCGGGGAATCGCAATGGTTCTACAAAAGGCTAAGTATAGCCTAGGGCAGCCCCATTATAAAGAAAAATTAATTATATATTAAGCAGATGATTTCCCTTTCCATACATTTCTTAATGTTTTGTTTTGAAAATCTTCCTTTTCAGAACATACGCTCTTAAATAAAGGGAAAATTTATGCTATCATTAAACTAATCTCATTCATAAATCATAAGACAAAAAAATTACCTTGACTGATAAAAAAAAACAGTAATAAGTAAAAAACAGCACACGTTTGCTTGAATATTGATTTGCATTTATAAATGAAATTGCTAATATGGCACAAAATGATTATCGTAGATTTAAAAATCTACCCGATATTTAAAAAAAAAATCTTTATTTCTGGAGTTTTTAAGGATTAACTAGCTTTTTCATACAACTACAATAAATCACCCCTTAGCCGGAGCTTAGACATAATTACAAGTAAAAAACCACGCAGATTGTCACAGCATTCAGAGGTTGGTATTGGAACTTCGGATAAGAGACAATTACAGGAAAAAAACTTAACTTTTACCTTCACTTTCCGAGGACTGGTTGAAAGCACTTTTACAGACCCCTCACTAGTACTGAATACTTTTAACTACCAGGATGAAGGTAACCGCGGTTTACATGAAAGGTTTACTGCCTTCAGTTCCATTATGAATATTCTATACTAATAATCCCCATCAGGGGCGAAACTGGAGTTGTGGATGACAGGACTAGATGATGGAAACTGGATGACGTAACGAGTTGTTTAGTACTGTAGTATTAGTGTAGTTTAGTACTGTACTGTAATTATGTTTTAGAAACTATCGGAGAAAATTTGAACAGTAAGTTAGTTAATAACTGTCGGACGAAAAAACTTGTCTTATTGTTGATCAAGTTTTCGTATCAAATAATAAGCTTTATGTCCAATGAACTCCACATGAAACTTTGCAAATGTTCATGAGGTTTAAAGTTTTTCAAGAAAAAATAATCACTATCCAAAACTTTCAACACTATTTGCTTACCTATTATTTTGTAATTGTATTATTTTTACTCAACAACATTTTTTTTTTCAGGTCCAAAATGTTGTCCTTACGAAAAGTTATTTTGATCATTGCATTTGCAACAATTTCAACTTTCGCACAAGGTAAATATGACTTTCCGTTCTTCAATAGTTTAATACTTGAGAAAATTGCAATGTTCATTAATATCAAAGAGGTGGATTAAACTTTAAGCATGATGTTACGTTTTAACTACTATCGTTTTAGTTACATGAAAATAGACTATAATATATATATATATGAGAATATATATATTATAATAAGAATATAGATTTTGAAAAAAAGAAAGACAGGTATTTATACAGGGTGTATCAGTACAGCGTTTACAGACTTTCAGGGCAGATAAAGTACACCTAGACTATGAGAAATCACATAACAATGCTTGGTCGGATACGCTTTCCTGACACGATAGTGACGACACAATGCACAAGAAAGACAGGACACGAATAAGGAGAAAACAAGTTTAGTATTTTTAATGCAGCAAAAATACTGGTAAATTTTTGTCTGGTGTACACGATAGATGTTGCTACGTAAACCGAAGCATCAGATGACGGTGCAAGCGCACACGCGGTTTTTGACACACTCGGAAGTCTGCAAATGTCCCTTCGATAAATCAGCTTCTGCCAGATTTGTTAACATGTTTCCATAGATTAAATGAACTGCAGTGCACACTTTGTAAAGGATGAAGTGCGCATTCCGCTACTTCTTGCATCCATTTCTGATTTAAAATCAAGAATATGCTCTGCAATTAATTTGATTGACGGAAGCATGCTGACGAATCTGTTACAATAACTGTTTTACCGATGGTATATTTGCAAACTAACGAAAGGAAATGACGTCAAATATTTGTAAAAGTAAACTTGGACATTTTTCTCCATCTCGCATCAATAGGTAATTACACTTTTTTTTCTTGAAAATTGCATTCAATAAATCATTCCTTTTAGCCAACTAGTTTGTGAAAACCTTGTATAATGATGGAATTACATACAACCCACCTCAACCCTTACGATGCAAAGAAATCATCTAACCAGTTAAAAGTGAAACAAATCGCTGAAAATCTGATTACACTCGGGAGTCAATAACGCCTGCATGAAATTTAGCAACGCCTGCATGAAGCTTATTAACAATTTCCCGGTTCCTAAAAGTGCCCCACGTGCAGGATCAAAGAATTCCTCATTTTCCCACACATGCAGGGAGTCATTCAGCTATGCAACCTGATCTGGCCTCCAAATTACCTTTAAATGATATTCGAAGCAGGGACGGTGTGCAGGGAAAATACGTGAGTTGCGTAATAACGAATTAGTTTTCTCGCTTTTTTGACTCAACGAACGTTTTTACACCGCATTTACTGAAAGAACATGATGTGCCACAATTTGGATAGGCGATTAAAAGAAAGAAGTTCATTCAAGACTGTACTTCCCTATGCATTAATATCATTTCCTGATGAATATTTTCCTTCCTATGTATCTTCCGAAGAGATTCTTTATGTGCTAAAGTCGCAATTGTTCCAGTTGATTATTTTATTTTTTCTCTTCTTTCTTTTTTAAATAAAGAAGCATTTCTTCAGTATTTTTCCATTTTTGACTTTCATTTATTTACCTGTGTAAAACCTTTTTACGTTCAATTTAAGATTGTGAAAAGTGCATTAAAATTTCAAGCACGCTTAAAAATTAATTCGTTTTTTATTTTCATTTTCTGTCACCTATAATAATTAAATTAATCAATTATTAACTGAAATGCTGAATTTTCAGCATATGGCATTGAAATCAAGTGCAAAATATTAGTAATTTCTATATACACACTATACAAAATCGCATCGGACAGAAGTTAAAATGCTAAATTGTAGGTAATAAAGGGAAGCTTAAAGCAAAAAATTAAAAGCAGGGATTTTAACTCAATTATTAGAAGCCAACCGGCTATTAATAGTAGTTTTCCACAAAGACGGACATAAAAAAATGCCAGTAAAAACATTGAATCATAAAAAAACTCATAGGGGAAGCTGCTGTACCCACGGACAAAATTTACTTTTCGATTTTTGCTGGTCTCTGGGAATGGATAATCGATCAGTAAAATTTTCTGACAGAATCTACAACTTATCATATAATTTGGAAATTTTTGTCAGGTGAAAATCTCAAAACTTTCAACTTCAAAATTTTTTTCTTAAAAACCATCTTTTTTGTCCATGGGTACAACACCCCGTTCAACCCGCGGAGAAGTGTCTTTGTACCCATGGACATATAAAAAAATAATATGTAAATAGGTCAGAGGAACTCAATTATACTCAATACATTTTCATATGCCATTTTATATTGAGATACTTCAAACATCCATTGAAAATAACAGTAAACAAAATATCCAACAGAAATTAAACTTTGAAAATTAATCGAAGGTTTTTTTCCCCTTATTTAATTTTTCTTAATTTTTAACATCAATGAACTCTTTAAAAAAATTATTACTCTAAAGGGAGTTAATGATGTTTTGAATAATTAATATGTTTTTAAACAAAAAAATTAACTAGATTCATGATAGTATGGCTCTCTCTGTACCTGCATAATACAGTAAAACCTGTAAAGTTGACCACCCTTGTAAGTTGACCACCTGTCTATGTTGACCGCTTTTGTCGGGAACGGAATGAGTCCTATCTCGTATAATGAAGGAAAACCTCTGTAAGTTGACCACCTCTCTATCTTGACCACCTGTCTATCTTGACCACTAATGTTCGCCAAATTTGGTTTGGAGTATTGTAAAATGCCCTTTGTAAGTCGACCACTTGGTTTATTTTTTTTAACTTTCTTCAGCAAATTATTTCATTTTATTAGTTATTTTTTTTTAATTTTTATTATTATTATTTTCATAGCTTTCCAAGAATGTTTTTAATGCTGTGATGACAGAACAGCATTTTACTAACTAAACAGCAGCATAAAGCTTAATGCTGCTCTTTATTCTCCAAACTTGTTTTTCATTTGTTGTTCTATTTGAGATATAGCTTTTTGTACTCTGTTCAATGAAAATAGATGTCAGTAGAAAAGTTCAAAGTCTTTCCTTTCCGTTATAATATGTTGTGACACAGGAATTGTGCTAAAAAGAGCAGGCCCGGATCTATACATTTTGATTCTCCTGCACAAAATATGTAGGGCCCCTCCCTAGTGGCCAGCAGTGTCTATTAGTAAAGTGAATAAGCCTTAATGCTAGATTTTTTTTTTCTATTTTTTCTTCATTTTCTAGGGCCGTTAGCCCCTTTTAGGACGCGGGCCTCTCGCACTGCGGGTTCGCAGATCTGGGCTTGCTAATGAGTAAAGTTACATGTTTCTGGTGCAAGGGATTAAGAGATAGACATTTTGATTTTGCCTTTATGAACTGGGAGAGTCGAACTTGTTGCTCTTTGTGCTATAAGTTTTACATAAAAAGGTTTCAAAAAGAAAGTTAGCTGAACTTGAGATTAATAAAAAGTATAAAACATTAAAATTAACTGAAAACGGAAAAAGCCAGAGAATATTAGCTGGCATATATGGAATTTCTAAAACTAAAGTGTCTAATATAGTTAAAAACAAGGAAAAACTAACAAAATTATTTGAATAGTATTTTTAATTATTGTTTCACTTTCAGTAATGTTAAACAATGAAAGTGAGTTGAACAGCAAGAGTAAGGGTGAATTCCTCAAAAAATGAATACATGGTGCAAGAAATGACAAAAAAAAATATTACCGCCCTTTATAAGTTGACCACCTGTCTAAGTTGATCGCCAAAGTACTGCACCGCGAGTGGTCAACTTACACAGGCTTCATTGTAACTTCAATTTATATGCAAATTAAAACCTTTAACAAAATTAACCCATTACAAAAAACTTAGTTTAGAATAAACCAACAAAAATCTAGAAACGTTCACTTCATATGAAAACAGGTGGGATTGACGGTCTGAAGATCCTATAACAGGTGGGGGTTACTTCAACACTATATCTTCAAGCCCGACTTCAAATTCATCATCATTGTTGAAAGCAAATTTCGGACGTTGATGACAAGGCACCATTTTGAGGTACTTCACATTGGAAGACTCAGGTGTGACCCAGGGAGACTAAAAATTGCCGTCCGTGGGTAAACATGTTTATGTGTCCTTGGGTACAAAGGTACGCCATTTTGGTTTTGCAAGCCACTCACATCGGCAGGACTAGTTTCACAACTTTAAAAATCAGAAACAAAACCTTCAAAATATAGGGAAACATGATACCAACAACAAAAATTAATAATACAATCCAAGACGGACGAAAAAAAAATATTGCTCATGGTTTTTTTTTTACTTAGATCCTACTAAAACCGAAAATATGATAGAATCTTAGATGCTCGTTTGATGGCGTTGAAACTTCCTGAGGTACTGGAGAGGACGATACCCGGAATTTCTCGACCAACGTCCGTGGGTACAACAGCTTCCCCTAACGCATAAAGCGTGCCAGTTGAGGCGAAGGTCGAAAATTCAAATATTTTAATAATGCCGCAAAATAACTCACGAGATTGACGGGACACTTACGCTTCACACCTACTAAAGGCCATTCTTAAGAAAATGTTCTTAACTCGATTTTTGAAAAAATATTCTCATAAAGCTTATTCTTAAGCAGCGAGATTTCATAGTTAAAAGCAGTGGTTGTATTACATATTCTTTTGATTCTGATAGCTTGAGAAATAGTAATGCCAATAAAAACCCTTCTACTAAGGCAATATGAAAAATCTTGCAGGCTGCCTTTTATCATGAGTTTTAATATTGCAATTGGAACCAACTTTAATGTTTATGTCCGAGAAATTAATATTTTTTAGTTTATTTATTTATTTATTTATTTATTTATGAGTGTTGCATAATAATTGTCATAAATTTTTCACTAATTTAAGAAAAATTCGAAAAATACATTTAATAGGTCATCAATCAATCCAGCAACAATGAGTTGCACAAGAGTTAATTTCGTTATAAAACTTCCTTTCATAGTGTAACCAAAAATATTTTGGTAATATAGAGTCACAATTGTTTCCCATTGCAATACCATTTATTTGTTGAAAACATGAATTATAATTTTTGAAAAAAATAGGCTCATAATTTAAAAAGATTAAAGATTGATTCCTCATTAAAATTGAGGGAGTCATTAAGATGGGCGTGAACAAGGAGGAGGGAGAAAGGACACCTGTTGGCCCGGGCCCGAACCTGAAGGGGGCCCGACTTTTTTAAAATGAGGGGTGAACTATATGTAGGGATATAGAGTAAACAATATGGAGGGGGCTCGCATTAGTCATCTGTGACGAGCCCCAAACTTCTGGGCACGCCCCTCATCATTAACAAATTTGAAAAGTTCAGAAACAGTGAAAAAAAAAAAAAAATCAAGTGGGATATTGGTAAAAAGGTGTCCAAAATCAAATGTTTCTAAAATGTTAATCATGCAAATTGAGTAGATTAATGACTTCAACACTATTATCAATAATCCCAAACTTTTTTTTTCTGCAATTTTGAAATTAGGGCAAAATGTTTTGAAAGATACTCTTTTCTTTTGCAACTTCTTTCTCTTATAATTAGTTCCAAGAATAATTTCATGCACTACTGCTTCTTACTTTGTTTTAGGATAGACATCTGCACACACATTACAGATTTACTATTTTAAACTTCGACCTGAAAATATTTTAAGCATAATTTTGTAACTACTTACTTACCGTGATATGACTTTTTTCAAGGTAGTCATGCTTAAAATTCTCTCCAAATTCTGCACCTCTTTCCGGATGAACGTAAGTTCAAAAATAGTGATTTTCAAGTAATTATTGTAATGTATGCAGAACCCTATTACGCATTGAGCCATAACAATGTAATTCTAGATTTAAAAAAAATAATATTGAAATTATTTACCAGTGCTATGAAAGCACAAGCTCGAACCTTTGTATGCACCACACAACCGTTTTTACGCTCTCCTGCAAAGTAGTGATAATGTGACTTACGTTAGCATGGCTTTGAGATACAGAATAGGGGAACCTTTTTACATTTTTTAAAAGTTTATAAATAAATTGATCGTGAAGAACTTGAAAAAAAAAACCTTAGGTTTGATTCATTTACCCTAATGAAATTCTGTTTTTATATGAGGTTAAAACAAAAACATTTTATAATACATAGATTTAGTAATATATTTCGGTAAATTTTTATCCCGAGAATGACAGGTAGTTGTACGCACCAATGGATTTTTATTTGTTAGAGAGAAATATGTAAGATAGACTTGAAATTTCGTTGCATGTTCATTAATTATGTATGAATGTGAACTTTTATTTAGATGCTATTCTCTTTTCATTTAATTAAAAACTGCTTAGTTTTTTTTTAAGAGGTTGGAGATTTATGACTTGCCTCGCAGGGTAGCTTAGATCCCGGCAGTTATAGCACAACAAAGTTAATTGATATACAAGACAGAACAAGAAAAAAATACGGCACTAAGAGAGGAAAACACATCCACGGCACTGGCAGGAATCGAACCCTCGGCCTCCGGCTTAGAAGATGTAGCTTCTACCACATAGTCACAGAGGCCCTACGAAGAGTAATAAACTGAAAACGCCAGGCGATATTAACACACGGTAGCAAAACAAGTAAAACGTCACATGATTTAGCACTCACACAGTGGTGATTCTCGACAGTGTTGCCAACAAGATTAAAACTGTCTGCATACTCTTTTTCGCTACTCGAGTAGTATTACATTTCTTTCTCGTACTATATTTTCTCTGTTTTCATATGTGCATTTTGTTTCTAATTTTTCCATTCATCACAAAGCGTGTTCCATCAAATATAAGAAACCTCGTTCAAACTACCTTTATCAGTAACCAATCAAACTAACGGGATTAAACTTTCAACTGCAGTATTACTATCAAATATCATTTCTTTTCTCATGCGTCCACAGGATTTTTTTTCTGTAAAATATATGAGTCGGTTAGTATCAAAACCAGCTCAATCCATGAATTTTCAAAGTTTTTTTTTCATTTGTTTTTTTTATACGTAATGTGAAAATACGATGCTTCGTTGTCTATACTATGACGGGATTAAGCAATTTAGAATGAATTCTTCTCAAGAAGTTCGAAATCCGTTGCCAAAAACACGTTTTCAAAATCGGCTCAAGCCATGCATTTTACCATATCGCCAGTCTAATTCAGATGAGTAAAATCAATATCATTATTATAATACATTAAACAACTCACATTTTTAACTGTAGAGGTTAGTTATGTGATAAAAGTGAGAAATCACATGAATTTAAATATAGTTTCAATGGAAACCAAAAGTAACAAAAATAAACTAAGGCCAATTTGTTTCAAAACTAGCTCAATCCAAATTATTTTTACCTGCAAATAATTAGACAATGCCGCTAATTTAAAAAAAGAAAGCAAAAATGAAGTGGCACACCAAATTTTTTTCTAACGGGAAAAAAGTCTTTTGAAAAATTGTAGATGACAAAGTGTTGAATGGTTTTTGTTTATCATATAAAAGTTCTGATCCTAAACGCTTCTTGTGTATTTTAATTTAATTTTATTATTATATTTTTTATTATAAACTGAAGATCCAGATTATGTAATCTACTTCACAATCCATCAATAATGATTATTTGAAAAGTAACAGTACTAATTAATCGACTGGAAATTGTACGTTTAGTATTAATGAAGTGTTTTTTGTGTTTAATGATACACATTGTTTTTCACGGTCTGAAAACCTGAATTTGCTTACTTTTTCAGCTGAGTATTCGGATGAAGAAATTGAACGAGGCGATAAATATGTAGATAAACTCCTGTATCAGATGTTCGTTGATTCAGATGAGGAATATGATCCATACAGGATTGATGACAGCAGAATTGGATTCCACAGACAAGTCGCTTTTGTCAATGTAAGTGGCGAAGCTAAACTTTATGATGGATATATTAAAAATTTAAAAACCTTGCATCGTCCAGAACATTGCAAACTTCGGGAAGAAGGTGATCGATTAAATGTAGCTGCTGATTTGGGAGCTGGGGTGTTACATTTTCACTACTCTGGAACTGTTAAATTCATGAATTGGGGTCCATCGGTTAGCGTCGAAGGCGAATTAGCTTACATAGAAGTGCACATGGAGTTTAGTGTTGATTCGAAAACTGGCCGCAAAGGAAGACTTGAGAAATTTGTGATTGATGATATGCGAGGCATGGAAACGAGAATTACAGGTCTAGGGCCTCTGACTTGGGCAATGTCACCGATTGTTAATGGCGTAGCAAAACTTTTTAAGGGATATCTTCAGAATTTCCTGGAGAAGAAAGTAAAAAATCACTTGGCTAAATATATACCTAACTATCAGTTTCCTGTTGAAGGAATAGTTACCGAAAACCCAACGACTGTAACTGAACCAACGGAGCCAGAGCCGGAACCAGAAACAGAAACTCCAGAGCCGGAACCAGAACCAGAAACAGAAAGTCCAGAAACTGAAGAGCCTGTGGAAGAAACAGAAAACCCTATTGAAGAAGATGAAGATCTAGAACGTAAAAGTTTACATTTTATGAAACGAGCAAGACAATGAAACACAAGCGCATCTGAAAATTAGCTTCATTCGAAAAATTATTTACAAAGACAAAAAAAAGGAACAATTTTCATTTTTGCTCAATATTTATATTCATTTAAATGAGAGTTAAACTTACCAAAAAATGATAAAAATAGATGTTTTACTACTTAAGTATTTCTATTTAGTTATGAAACTCTATTGGTAAATATGCAAATTATTAAAAATTCAATAAAGTTATTACTGAAAAATAATTTTGTACTACGTTCCTTTATGTCCTCCTATTCATCTACATAAACTTTTATCAAACTATCCGTATTAGGCTAGTTTGATAACGGTTTAAATCCACACACCTGCGCTAAGTTTGTGCACAGTGTACACCGCGGTTCCCATGAAGTACATCGCCTAAGACAGGGTTAAAACTAGCAAGTTAGCAAAATAATGTCAGTTGGTGTTTCGAACTAATGTCTCTGCGAGCTAAAATCACATAAAAACGACACCGGACGAATTAAATTCCCGGGGAACTTATACATTTTTTAGTATTTTGTTCTACTTTTAACTCTCAGCTGCTCTCGATAGATACGCAGATTTTAATAGGATATATTAATTCATTGACAAAAGATTCTCGATGTTTTGCATAGCTACTACTGGCAGCTACTATTTGCAGGTAAAACAACTGCAAATATGCAGTAGTCAAATAGATTTCGTTTCAAAAGCTCTTTATCTTTCCTGATTTCAACTGGAAAACTTGTTGAACAGTTGTTTCCCTAAACGACTTCCTTGAAACTATTTATAGTATCTATATTTCTCAGAATAACAGTGGTTCGTAAAATGCTTATTGTATAACTATGTTCTCACTAATTTCTTAGCTATAATTGATTACACCACGTTTTTCAACTACTAGACGTTCTTAAAATAAGAGAATGGGCAAAAAAAAATGTTTTCATACGAGCCAAGAGACAATTGTTTCAAACATTGCTTCAGAATGCGAATTGTAAATTCAAGGGGGTAGGGCGATCTCGAAATACAAAAAGTAGACGTCGGAATGAAAGGAATATCAGAAACAAGTAAATCCAACTCCTCCTCATTATTTCACATTACAAACAAACCACATTGTTGTACAAAATATTATGACTGACACAAATGAAGCTGACAAGCACAAACTTGTTGAGACCAAATACCTCAAATGTGCAATGTTTCTTCTGTATCAAGAGAATTGCTTAAAACATTCAAACACGGCTGTTTCTCACAAAACACTTTCCGCTAATCTCCAAACTTAATTGTTCTAAACATATCGCAGCCCCGCAAGGTGACACAACTTAAAATTTGGGATAAACGTACTAACTATTTATTTAAAAACTAAATTTAATGCATTTTCTTGCTTTAAAACTCGATCTAAGTTAGCTTTCATAGCTGGTACGTAGTGGCGTAAAAACAATGTAATCATAAATGACATATAATTAGATTTTCCTAATTTAGAAGAGAATCTTCGAACTTGAAGTATGCATTATCAATTTAGACAACAAAAACTGACCATTAAACGTCTCATCAAAATAATTCTGCGCGAATTTTAATGTTTGTGAAACTTTGATTTCCTCGAATGCTGATTTGTTTTTTGATTTGTGTCACTCTCCTTGCCGGGGTGCGATTGGTTCACTTTTTTTTACATTTCATAGATAAAAGTTTACGATCATGAACTTTTTGAAAATTTTCCTAAAAATTACACAAAATTTTAATTTCAATAGTTCACGTACATATTGCAAGTGCACAATTTTCTATATCATATTATGAAGTAGATCATAAGAAGACTGAATTTAGAGTGAAACCGCTTTAAACATTTACATGCGTCTGAAAAAACTATGCATCTCAAAAATATGTTATGAATCTCTACGCCTTCTAAAAAATCAGACAGAGTTTTTCATGTGCATTTGGGAAGACAATTTTTGACGTCGTATCAGATCGTTTGAGATGAGATAGCAAATATTTATTGTGTCACTCAACCTAGAAATTCATCTTATCCCTGACAAAACTCCCTTCCCCTTACCAAACGACATTTGCACAAAGTATATACCAGAAAAAGCATTCTTTATACGCGGTTAAAGCTAATATTCGGATTGACTGCTGAACTCAGCTTGGACCATACTGCAGTGAGAATGTAAAGCTGCAAATTTTTCATTCTTTTGCACTTTTGTCATCTATTGCTTTTTAGCTTTATTATGAACGTTTGCTTATTCGGCTTCCTCTAAAAATTAAGCACGGAGAAAACGTCCAATTCAAACTTTTCCCTGTTGTTGATATTGAATTCAAAATGCGTTTCTTCAAATTATCTCAAAACCTCACTTCTGCAGATACTGCACTTTACCTTCTATTACAGTTTCTCAGATCTCGTGAATACTGGTAAAGTAAAAATGAAAAAAAAAAAAAAAAAAGAATTATTTTATTTTGCTTATATGAGTAATGCGGTGACCGGAAATTGTAAAGTTATATTTAACTACCTAATCAAAGGAAATCTATGTTGGGTGTTTACCTTCAACTTTTAAACAATAAGTTCAAATACCATGCATCTCATGAAAATATTTTAGTTTCATCATGCTCATAGATTATTCTAGAAACTTCGGAAAAATTCAATCAGGGCTAAAAAAAAAAAAAAAAAGAGAGAGAGAGAGAGATAGATCTTGTGAAGTGATTTTATCTACATAATTCTTTTACACTTCACGCTCCCAAGGGAATTTTTTTACTAAAAAAAATCATCTTCTTACACACAGGTATAAAGATGTATTATTTATAAACAAATAATTATAAGTTTCTTCTCAAAAGCAAAACTGGATTACCAATGTTAATACATTTTTCTAGCTAGCTAAAAGTACTTTAATAAAGACTGCTACAAATAAGTGTCTCAGAAAAACACTATTAACGTTAACATTTTCAATATTCTCCTGGATTTTGTGTAAAACACTAACATAAAAGAATTTTCATCAAGCAACAAAAGTTAACTAGGTTTTACAGACGAGCACGCTTAATGAAATAGGCAATTTACAAAAAAAAAAAAAAAACTATTCTAATAAGCGGAATATTCCATTATCCGGGATAATAATGTTACGCATCAACGGTGTAGTCCACTGAAATTTTATTACATTAAGGGGGTACGGGACACAAAAATCGTCAAATTTTGCAATTTTTTTTTATCATGTGAAAAATTACTCCGTTTTTTTCCGTTTAAGAAGACGTTTGAATCTTGTTTCTGTCTTAAATAGAACGAAAGATATATTTATTTATGTTGCATGCACCTAACTAATGTGTACTTAACTTTAAAACTTTAAACGCGTTTTTCTCCATGATGCAATTTTTCCCGATTTCTAGCATTCAAACTCTTATAAGTCAGGAACCGATAAAGAAAAAGTAATGAAACTTGGAGCATATCTTTTTCAAACAGTTTACTTTAATTTTTATTCGGCGAATTTGAAAAAAACGTTTACAGCAAAAATTATGATTTTTTAAAAAAAAAGTATCTTTGAATTTTTCGAAGTTTTTCTTCAAATATTTTTTATTTTTTATTGAATCAATATTTTTAATATCGCCGAATAAAAATTAAAGCTTAGATATTTGTGCGCAATTTATTTTTAAAAAATTGAAAATTTATCAAGAATATTTTGAGTTATAGAAATTTAAAACAACCCCATTTTAAAAAAAAAAACTAATTAAATTTAAATAATTTTTTTTTCATATTTATGTTATAATTTTGCTTATTAAATAAATGGTGAATCAGTGCAAAAAATTTCAAAACTCTAAAGTATATAATAAAAAAAATTTCAAAATGTGTCCCGGATCCCCTTAAGCAGGATATTCATTTATCCGATATTTCAATAAGCGGGCTCGACTGTACTTAAAATTCATCATGGGGACTACAATACTATTGACCCTTAATTGCTGACACTTCTAGATTTCAAGGAAAATATGCAAAAGAATTTTCACTTTTATCTTGTTTATTTTTATTCTAACGATGCCATTGCGAAAAAAAATCAAGCAAAATTTAAGAAGCACTTTGCTACCAAACAAAATTACTTAAAAGAATAGCTACTCTCTGAAAAAAAACTATTTTGTAAAAAAAACAATAAAATATTTTTGCAAAGTATATACTTCTCGTTTTCACTGAAATCAATTTAGTTTAAAATATACGTAAAAGTATATTTTACACTACGTTTATAAAGAATTTAAAAAAAATCTTTTTTTTTTTTTTTTGACGAAATGGTACTGGTTGTTGATGAACGATATTATGAAGAAAAACTTATTGTAGATGAGAACAGTTTGTAATCCAACGTTTTGAAGCACAAAAATTGCAAAATTATTGCAGACACGTGTTTCGGTGTTACAAGGAACACCTTTTTCAATGCTAAGAAGTGTGAGCTGTTGTTGTGTACTGCAATTTAAATCTGTATTTAGAAATAATAAATATTGTGAGAAAATAGCTAATTCTAATTGTGCATTTCTCGATTTGTGCATTCTTGTGTCTCACTGTACCATAAACCCTGTCCCACTGTGGTTCCACATGGGGCACAGTAGGTCCTTTTAACAACCTTTCGAAATTTATTTTTTTCAAATAGAAACGAAAGAGGATAAATTATGTAAAAATCACAGTGATAGCTAAAGAGTTCTACGATCATGCCCTGCAATTACAATTTATTTAAAACTACATTTAAAGAAATTACAACAAATCAAAAGAAAACTCTCCCATTGTGCCTAGCTCACCCCTAAAGCTACGCTGAACAATGTATACTATGTTTGTTAAAATTTTAAATGTCGGAACCAATTCGTTAGTCAATAATATAGTAAGCGTGCCTAATATGGCAGATCTAAGGGTTGAAGGTCTAATATCTCACTTATTTTTGACACAATTGGCTCCAGTTTTCGCACATTCATCATAAGAAATACTCATAAAACACAAGCAAAAAATCTTTCCATGTGAAAATGTAAGTTTAAATTAAGTTTGACAGTATTTTGTAAAAATATCGAATTGTCTTTATCACGAACAGGGGTCCCTAATAAAGCCATCTCCGATAAAACGCCAAAAAAGACTTTCAAACTAAATAATTTTACAAAATCTTTATTGCCATTAAAAAAAATACACTAGCCCACATTCGAAAAACTCAAAATATTGTCAAAAAATCCGTATTTACTTCAATGGATGTAAGAAACTTCAATCGTCACATTTGGGGACTACTTTGTCGTTATTTTATGTTTTCTGTCCCTCCTCTGCAGCATATGCAACACTGGATCTTATGCTCCACCCGACCCTATGCAAATCATGACCTTTCTGAGCTACACAGTGGCATTTTTCTTTTTGAATTCGTCAACTACATAAATAAAGCTTTCTAGAACAAATAAAACTATTTTTCCATTACTAAACTACTGCTAACCATAAACAAACTAAAATTACTGTTAAATGAAATCTGGAAATTTTAACAGAACTCTTTTGTAACAACTGTTCCTATACTTTTGCCGTTTTGATTACAAACTGATTATTGATATCGCTTTATCATCAATTAGGCTTTCTGATGACTATAAAGTCACGATCTAGCGATCTTTTGCTATCCTACACGGAAAAATAATGGGTTGGCCATTTTGGTCTACATATCCTTACTTGGACTCGCCCTTATTATATTTTAGTACGACAGATAAAGATAAAAATGATGCATCATTTGCCCGTTTTTAAAAAGTACTCGTGAAAAATTATCTATACAATTCAGCAACAGTATGTTGAAAAGACTCATCAAGATGTGGCTATGTATGCAACTTTTTACCTCAATAGACGTTTATTTTTTTTTTCTTTTGTAAAGTGTAAGTACCATAATTCTTTAGTTTATGGCATATGCAGTTTTGTTAAAGAGCATTGAAACGCTTTTTAACGATTTCGTCCTCATTCATGTTTTTAGTAGATTACAACACATTTACTGCTTGTCTATTAAAATGTTAAAGCATGAGATTCGCCAATAGGTTGCACATCAACACATTTTACTTTCAGCAAATGTTTTGAAGGAAGCAAAAATCGTGTTGAAATTGTTATACGGTGATAAAAAGTAAGCATTACCGACGAATAAAAACAAATGTCTTTTACAACCATCTTATTTTTTTAAAAAGACGAAGCAACTCATCTTGAATGGATATGGTAATAGAATATGAATGAATCATTATATTTGAGTTTATTTTAGCATAAAAAACAACTTTTTGTGTGAAAAGTTGTGTGCTTAAATTCTCGTTGTGCAACATTTTCTCTCAAATTTCAATCCATCACAGTTGTGTATAACTTCTCACATTGTCTTATTTAAAAAGAAATCCTTTTTTAAATTATGCCTGCAAAAATATTTTAACTAATGTTACCTAGCTAGTAAATATTCTTACTTTCATCACTAACTTTCCTTTTTTTAGGTTCTCAAGGAACTTTGACACAATATGAAGTACAAAGTTTAATGCACTAAGCAAGAAACGGAAATGTAAGAAATATCTCGTCAAACAAATTTAATAATGCTAATGTTGTAAAACAAAATATCAGGAGTCCTAACATAGAACGAAACACGTTAGATAAGATAAGCCTATTCCATCTATAACTTAACTTTATAGCTACATGATCGATGCAAATGATGGTACTCAATAAGATTGCAATTTCTGAAAAGATAAATAATCTCTGAAATCGGTAAATTGCGTGTTTGATACCCAGATGTATTTTTTTGAGTTGTGTCAAGAAAATGTCGCTTTGTGTGCCGTTTGTGATAAGAAACATATTTATTAATTCCCTTAGGTTTCTGATACTTGGCTTTCCTCATTTCCTAGTTGTACGGGAACCTATGTTCTGTTTCTTTTTTAAATTATTATTTCTAGTTATGTACAGTTAATACCATGTAAAAATACTGATCCTTAAGTCCTCGTCATTTTATGTTGATTCATTTCGGAAAGGTTTTTTTTTTTCTTTTTTGATACATTATATATCTTTAGCTATATGTAATTTAAACTATTAACTTATATATTTATATATCTTTTATCATTAAAATAATTTTTTTCGTTAAATAGTTGTCCCGTACATGTTACATGTCCAGTACCATAGATTTAGGGCTCATATTTGGCAAAAGCTAGGCATAAACTGATTGAAGATCTCAGCTTCATTTCTTGCAACTAAATATAGACTGAGGTGACAAATGTCATGGCTAACAACATAAAATACACAGATGGTATTTGCTTCACGTACAAAATGTTTACATACATGGGGGTTCATTGCTAGTGTTTTCATTGATAATATATTTTTTTTATTTGACCCTATTTGCTACATCTATTACATACACAGAAAATTTTGCATATCAACACCCCCAAAGCCTGGAGAAGGCAATTTGTTGTAGTCAAATATCATTCATTAATGGCCTAGGCCATTCATTATTGGTCTTTATGATCCCATGTGTCCATTTTGGTAAAAGGAAATGCTCTCCCGCCGCCCGGTTTGGAACGAGCGCAGAAGAGCGGTTTACCTGACCCAATTTGTGTACATGTACCCTGTGTAACATCTAAAACTTAACAGAATGAAAGTGAGAGAATGGTTTATCTGGAAGTAGTAGCATCTATTGAGGCTCAAAATTACTTAAAAGGTAAGGAGATTTTTTATATTTTTACATAAAAATGAAAAAATTCGCGTATTTTTCTTCCAAACTCAAAAAACGAAGCTTTGGGGCACGGGTTAATATCCATGAATTGACTTAAAATTCTGCAAGGATCATTTCTTTGTATAATGGAACAAATTGAGGGGGCGTCGCATAATATATATATATATATATATATATATATATATATATAAAGAACATTTATCATTTAATAAGTATCAAACTACTTCATCTCAAAAATAAGTGTACTATCCATAGGACTTTTAATATTCCAAATACTTGGAAGTAGTTTTTTTCCCTTAGAAAATTTGTTTAAAGAACAGCAACGTTACTGAAAAAAAAGAGCATTTTAGCTTGTTCGTTCGGATGCAAGTAGCAAATCGACAACATGCACTAATTTTGTTTTATGTCACACTTAACTTGTTACGTGTATTTATTTACAATCGTTCATTAACGTGGCTTACAGAAGACTAGTCAAATGTAAGTACACTATAAATAAATATCAAAAATATAGGCAACAAGAAGGAGTCGTTGGAATGAAACGAAATTTTACACACGGGAGAACAATATTGATATAGGATCGATTACAGAACGGAAGCAAAGTAATCATTTATTTCTGGAAAATCCCAAATGAATGGAGATTTTAGTACCCTGTTGGGCCACTTCTAGCGGGAATGTAAGAGGTAGTATATATGATGAGCATTATACGGACGAGCATTACGACATAATAGTCTCGTCTGATGTCCTACGTCATCTCATCTTTTCCACATCTCAACTTTTCCATATTTCCTGTAAAGGTGCCACTATTGCGATCAAACTCGTAGAACTTCCAACTTTCCGTCCAATGACAGGGCTCCATGGAACCATTTTTAACTGGGTAATGTATTGCTCTGACACACAAGGGTGTTCACATTTTCTCTTTCACATTTTTATCCTCTTTGTATTGCTCGAAACACTGAACAGTCTCAGACAGAGCATATCTGAAATTGCTTTTAAAGCTAAGTTGATTAAATTTGTGGCGCGTTTACAGTAACTGAAGTACGAGATGACGTAGCACATCGTACGAGATTGTCATTCGTCAATACTTGCCTGTATCACTTTGTATATCCATGCTAGAGGTGGCTCAACAGGGTACTAAAACTCCATTCGCTCAAGATTTTCACAGTACTAGACGATAATTTTGTTTTCATTTTATGATCGCTTTCTTACATCAGTACATTGTCCTTACTTATGTAAAACTTCGTTAAATTATAACAAATTCTTTTAGGTGTATCGATTACTTTGTTATAGAGTGTATAGTCAAATATTTTGTAAAGTCAGGGGCTAAATTTTCGATAACATACCTTTCAATTGTGAGTTCTCAACAACACTTATGCCTAAATCACTGCGAAAATGACTTGTTGAGATTTATATTAACAATATTATCTTATATGCATGCCTCATTTAAATAATTCAAGAAGGTCTAATGCGGTTAACCCTGGTATATGCTCACCTGTAAGCTCATGCAAAAATTAAGTTTATCAATATTTTTTATAGTACAAAAATGATGATTTTAAACAAAAAGTTGCTCAAAATCATCATTTATTACTTGAAACATCACATGAATACTTCTTATACTGTCATTTACATTAGGTTATTACAGTTTTACTAGCTGATCCGTGCGAAACATTCGCACTCAACAGGAGAAATTTAAAACAAAGTTTTAAAAATATTTTTTGGAATAACAACAAACATGTATCTTTTTTTGCTTACATTTCGCTGATAGCGCTGAAAAAAAATTGAAAATGATGCCTTGCTTTTTAAAAATTTGATGAAGTATTAAAGAAGTTATGGCACACCCACGAAACCCCACTTTGAAAATATTTACCGTTACTTCGATTTACCCCGGGTTAAAATAAAGGTTTTTTTTTTTTTTAATTTCAATGCAACAACGTAACTGTGGGCTAAAATTCTGACCCCCCCTCCCCCCATTGAGTCAGATTATAGATTCATGGAAAATTGGATTAAGTTTCAGGGCTCTGGAAAATTAGTCGTTCAGGAACTACATTTTCTGTTCCATGGGAGGATCAATCGCATTATATTTGCGTTTTATACACTAAAGCAATGCATAATAAAGCAAAATAAATAAATAAATAAATAAATTGAAATTGACGCCTTTACTTTGTATAATAATCTTTATATCGTCAAACTGCGGTATATCATGTTAAAATTCTATGGTTTTTTTTTTTTTTTTTTGTAATTTTAATAATAACAGAACTATAGCTCAGAATGTTGCAATGAGTTTAGATTACATATTACTGGGAATTAGGATTTGAATTCTGCTGACGAAATTAAATCATTAAAACTATAGTCTTCGACCCATCATGGTGCTTCAAACTCATGACTTTCGCATTATTAGTACGACGCTCTAATCAACTGAACTAATGTGTTTGTTTATTTTTCGCCAAAAGCAGTGAAAAAAGCCTTGAAAATGATGAGTTACTTATGAAGTTTGTTCAAGTATTGAAGTTATGTTGTTGTAACAAAGAATCACCTTTGAGAAATAATATGTATAATTATTATCATTGTTATTACTTGAACGCCACAGTTCTTTTTTCGTAGACTTTAAGTAAGATTGCTCAACAGTGTTTGCCATACATACTTTATAATTTTACATTTTTAACTTTTCTTCTTTCCTTTTCTTACTCTAACTAGGGAACTAGAACGTAAGATAGCTGTTTCAAGAGAAGCTTTGTATGAGCTCACTTCATCCAATATCTACAACGCACCTGTTATATTACGCAAATCTTAAGTCTTATCTCCTTTTAAAAAATGAAAAATGCATTGATAATTGAATAGATTTAAAACTGCCAAACTGCACAGCATCATTCTTGAAGATTTCACATCTCGTGCAATATTTAAGGAGGTTAGTGTACTTTTTTTATAGCTGTACGCTGAAAATACTGTTGACTAATATTTTGCATGAATTTATCAGTATTCATGTGAAGGAAAAAAAATCAACGTGTAAATTTTATTAAAGACAAACCAAATTTATTAAAACACATTTGCGTTGAGTCTAAGTAAGGAGTTTCAGCAGTAGTGTCGTATTCACGTAGGCTGCTTTTAGTAATTTTAAATGCATTGTTTATTGATACTTTTTTTTTAAATAAAGAAATTTATTCAGCAAACTCTGACACGGACGATATTTTCTCAAAAATAAAAATGGTGAGATTACTAGTAGGGAGAATGTGGAGCAAAGTGAAATCTTGGAATATTTCACACATTTTGCAGCGCCACTTATATAAAGCTTCACCACGGAGAGATGGCGCGTGAACTCGAAGCGGAAACGGACTTCTTCATTTTGTAATAGGTTGGATAGCGAGGACATGAGACTTGGCTACATTTCCTGGCTACCTATTCAGTTTGGTGTTATAATTGTGCGACTTTAATTGGCGGAGATATTAATTTTAAACTTAATATTTTTTCGATTCTTGAACTTCTGTTAGCTGGCTTTCCCGTCAAGCCATTCGCATTTTCCCCATAGAGAAAGCGGAAGTAACACGCTGAAACGAAGGTCATGCAGAAAGAGACGAAAGTTTTTCGAGTGGCGTATGACGAAGCGCGATTTCCGATGCGCAAAAAAAAAATAAATAAATAAATAAATAAAATAATAATAATAATAATAATAATAATAATAATTCAAATGGCTTGCTTAAGTACAACACGTTTTTAATGCGAATATTTTTTCTTCTTTTATTTTAAAGGAATGTAATTTACGTCCCAAAAATATCAACTTAAATTCTTTCACTTGCTAAAGCTGTCTCAGGGGGCAAGTACGGGACGAAGTCCCATAAGTACCCCTGAGGTACTTTCATGTAATGGGGTGCTGCACAAACCTTCTACTGGTGGGTCGGGCGAGGTCGATGCTGCGCTGTAAGCTCCTGTTAAAAAGTGGTGAAGCCCCCGAGTACACCTCCGGAGGTGGTTTACAACAACCCGCCGCAGGTGGATTGCACGAACCGCCGAAGGCGGCGAGGTCGACCCGGACGTCAAAAAGGTGGCGAAGCCCCAGAGGTACACCTCCGAAAGTGGTGTATACCAACCCGCCGAAGGCGGCTAATCTAGCCCATTTATTATTTAATCATTTATATACTTATTCATTATCTACTTCATTTGCATTCCTTCATTTATTCTTTCTGTTATTTACAGATTCACTTAAACTTATTTCGATTCTCTGTTTCATTATACCTTTAACTTAATAAGCTTATGTTACTGAATAAAAGCAAATCTTCTGTCTGTCAGTTCCGCGACTGCTTTTTTTTTTTTTTCTTTTCTATAGCAATTTGAATTAATGTGTCAAAACAAAAACTGATTAAATTTTTACTACTTCAATCAACTACTAGAATGCGTAGAGCCTCTTCAGATTTTCTTCAGAGGGTCTTTTCGTATGATCGATTCATCACGATCACAATTCGCACATCGAATAGTGACTTCTTTTTCATATCTGTTTGACTAATAAATTATTTTCAAATAAAAAAAGAACCGACTTCAAAAAACAAAGAGGAACTAAAAAGTAAAAAATAACGGGTCATACTTATATGCGCTTTCCTACCCAAACGTATAAATGAGTCGAGGTTCGAACTCAGGACCCTCCGGCCCCGAATCCGACACTCTACCGACCGGGCTACCACGGCCCTGGCCCCGACTTCAAAAGGTTATTCAAAATTAAGAGATCGTATATAATTAGTTAGGTATTAAAATAATTCATGGTATAGTAATTAAAATTAGTGTTGATTTTACAATTGGGTGTTCAGTTTATTTGATTTTTGTAGTGGAATTGTAAAATAAATTTGATTTATACGTTTGGGTAAGAAAGCGTATATAAGTATGACCCGTTATTTTTACTTTTTAGTTCCTCTTTGTTTTTTGAAATCGGTTCTTTTTTTATTTGAAAATAATTTATTTTTTGCTTTTTTTGGTGTAAGTATAAAATAAGTACGTTGGATAGAGTATGTGGTGCATTCCTTACTTGCATCTCGAGTGAGAAAGTGAGAGTTTTCCGAATTGGTCTATGCACGTTTGAGTTTACGGGGACATACATAAAAAAAATCCGACGAAATGAGAACGTTTTTTTTTTTTTTGAAGTTAGTTAAAGAAAAAATCTTAATTCGAATTGAAAACTGATCTTTGTTCCTCTCCAGGATTTATTTTTGCGCTAATTTAGTTAGAACTATTTAAATGTCAATGGTTTTCCTAACTATTTTATCTTTCACAATAATGCGTGTCACGTAACTCGTAAAAAAAGTCACAGATCAACACCACACTAGAAACAGAGTATCTACTGTGATGTTGTGTATATGAAGAGATCAAAATACTACTAGAGCAATGATACTAAATGAATTTCCCGTTTGTTTCAAAGAAGTCTTTATTCACAATTTACGATATGACTACTAATGATTAATACAGGGGAAATATTTAGGGGGGGGGGGGACTTCCCCAAAACAAAAGCCCCCTAAAAAGGAAAAATACCCCTCAAAACACCCCCCCCCCGCATTTAAGGGGGTACCCCTGATTAATATTAATGTTTTATGGTACTTTCTTTAACACTGAGTAAAGAAAGTTCCTTTGTTTTATGGTATTTTCTTTAACACTGGATTTTATATTTAATCGTTTGATATTAAAATTAAATTAAGTTTATTGTTTTTTGCCCATAACTTTTTTCTAAAGAACAAATATGGAGAAGCAAATGTTTGAATCTAAGTTAGATCACTCCTATCCATTAAACAAAAAAACTATAAAAATCGCTTTTTTAAGTGAGACGCTATGAATTTACAAACAACAAAGCGCGAGTATGAAATTTGAAAAGTTCCCTCGATTGCTCCAGGATCCCTTATACCTGGACTGGAAGATCACTAGAAAACTGGGAGAAGTATACCGTTTCAAACACAAAAAGAATTTTCCTAATCGGTCCAGGCGTCTTCTAGTAATCGAGGAGCATCTATATATATATAAATGAATGTTTGTCTGTATGTCATCCATGAACTCAAAAACTACCCGGCAAATTTGGATGAAACTTTCACCGTTTGTTATTTTTGGTACTGGGAATGTTTATAGATCAGTTCGAAAAAAATCCGATCGACAGTTTCTTTTTTATTCCAATTTAAGTCACAATCCATTGGATAAATACGAATAAAATTATCGGCTGCAGAAATTAATGCGCGTGAAAGATCTCATTGATAAGAAGTTAGCTGTTGCCATTTTTCTTGAGTTTGAACAAATAAATTCTTTCTTTATTGTTTTATGGCTTTTCATGCAACGAGGGGATTTAAAACTTTTTCTATTTGATATTTTTAGCTATTGATTGTTTTTTCAAACTGCGTGAGTACAAAATTTGAGTATAGTCACGGCTTCACTTGATACCTGGACCGATTATTATGAAAATTTCTATATATATGTATTTATCCACGGAGAAGGTGCATAATATGCTCATTGAAGCCACTCGCCACCAGGTGGCCCTGCAGAGTAGCAACTTCTGCCCCGTTCAACCGATTGTCATGAAAATCAGTATAATGATGTATTTTTTTGTTGGCGTAGCAACGCGCGTCGGGTACAGCTAGTAGTACATAAAAATTTCCAACGAAGTCTGTTAAATAGTATCGCCATAACTGTAAATTAAACTGACACCGTCATGAAATATTAAATCTAAAATACTTGTCAAACTTCAGAAATCGGACACCAGTTACGATATATTTATTAAGGAATATAACTTTAATCGTCTCTCGATTTTTTTCTACAATTCCCCTTGAGTTGAACACTAAATATATTTCAAAACTGAAATATAAAAAAAAAACTTTAATGACTAAATGAAATTATTTATTACCAAAAATAATTTTATATTAAATTCATTAATTCAACTATTTTCGTAGCAAAATACATTTAATTTACTGATTTACTACATAAGTAATAAATACATTGGTAAGACTATAATTAAAATCAACAGTCATGCAGTCGCCGTGAAAATCAAACATCCCGATGCGTGAAAATTAAATAAGTCAAGATTCCTTCTTCGAAAAAATGCACCGATCATTACAAAACCACGTGACCTCCTGTGACGTATCACAGGGCTGACAAAAGCTGGTCTACGTAGCCACAACGTATGAAATTTAAAGTTTCTTAGATTTCTCCGAAGCCCCGTCATCAGATCCATACAAAATTTACATGGAACCATCTGGAAAGCATACTCTTCAAAACAAAAAAAAAAAAAGAATTTTTCAAATCGGTCCAGTATTCTTGAAGCAATATGAAAACACACATAAAAAGCCGCAATACGAAATCATAACCTCCTTTTTTGAAGTCGGTTAAAAATAAAGGCCACATTTCAAACCTCCCTCTCCTAAATAAACATACGTTATATAAAGCACCTTGCAAATAATAGAAGAAGATCACGGAAATTTCCTGACTCGAAAGCCTGTTTCGCATTCAAGCAAAACGGCATTTTTTAAAGCAAATTACAAAAATTGATATTTTTGGAGATTCGTGTAATATTTTGGCACAAATTTAATGTGTGCGTTGATTACAGTATACATTTAAATTTTCAAGTACATCAGATGGGCTTTAATCACTAAACTTCTGGTTAACAGCCTAGAGCGCAGATCAATTGTGCAACGGAAACTTCACTATCGACGAATTGCTAAACAAGTTAACTTTAAATGTGTAACTCTTTTTTATATCGTTTCTTCCGGTTCACTGCGGCGCCAACTTGTGATAAGAAGAATAGCGCCAAAAAATATTTTAATAACAATTTTGCTTCTTTTATGGAGCAAAGTAACACTTGTAGTTTTCCACTTATTTGAAGCTGCAAATTTGTAACTTAAAGTTAAAACATATAGTTTCAATACAAGCCTTATTGTAAAATATAATGGTCTTTCTTTACGTACTGTCATTTAGCAAAACAAATTTACAATTTGCTCATTTTGAAAAATGTAAGTTATCCTAACTATTTCACTTTGCCCTTTGCTCCATATTCCATTACTCCTATTTTTCAAAAACTCAATGGTAAAAATGTTTTCACGGTGTTTAGAAATGGTATTTGTACATACGTATACGAAATTTATCACATATTTTTGTCTTATACATGAAAATAACCTGTCACTTTATTAAGTAAAACATATACTTAAAGAAAGACAATATTTTAATAGATAATTTCAGTTTTTACATTCTATTCTTATATACATTATTTTCAGTTAACTTAATAAGGAACCCTAATATCTCACAAACTAATAGGCAAATATTTGATTAATTTACGCCAAAGATAATTCAATGCCAGTTCAAATTTACTATTCATTAAATGATTTAATTATCATAGGGAAGTCAACATTTATTTGATACCATCTCAATATTGCCTTAGTGGATATCTTGTTAAATGTTTAATTTCTCTTAAAATAAACTGAAGGTTCTCTTAGTAGTCACTCGAATTCTGTATATTTAACTGTTTGTTGTTCCGATATAATTAGTTGAAGACGAATCACGTTGCACGTTAAATGCTTAAAAATACCCTTCTTTTGAAGATTAAAAAGAAAACGAATACACTCTATAACAAAAAAAAAAAAAAAAAATGGACGCACCAAGAAGGAATGGTCCACATTGAGACGAAAATTAGTAGACAGGTAGACAATGCACAGAATAGTAAATGATTAAATTCTCAGAACAATTGAATAATTTTTGTCAGAGTTACAGTAACAAGTTCAACAAGGTGTTGACCCGCCTCTAGCCTGGATATAAGCTGAAGCACGATTTGGCGAAGACCGATAAAGCTCCCGGAGGATGTCTTGCTGTATTTCCGGCCAAATGCGCTCCAATTGTTGAACGAGGTTATCAACATTCCTCGCCAGATGCAATCGCCATCCCATCATATCCCAGACATGCTTGATGGGAGAGAGATCTGGCGATCTGGCAGGCAACGAAAGAGTTTGACAAGCTGGCAGACAGTTCATAGCAACACGTGCCGTATGTTATCTAGCATTGTCCTGCTGAAAACCAGCCGAGGGTACAGCAAAAGAAACGGCAGGAAAACAGGTCTTAGGGTGTCGTCGACGTACTGCTTTGCAGTAAGTGTGCCACTAATTGCGACCAAAAGGTTCCAGCTATCAAAGGAAATGGCACCCCAGACCATAATGCCTTATTGAGGGCCAGTGTGGCGTGCAAAAGTGAAGCTAGGATCCCCCTCTGCCCTGGGTGTCTCCAAACACGTCTTCGATGATCGTCATGACACAGTTGGAAGTGGGATTAATCGCTAAAGACTATACGTCCCCAGTCGGTATCATTCCAACCTTATTGAGCTATGCACCACTGTAATCTGGCTTGGCAGTGTGTAGGCGTCAGTGGCAGGTGGCGTAACGATCGGCGCGTACGTAGATTTCGCTGTCTCATCCGTCTGAAAATGGTCATGATGAACACTGGTGTTTGGTCTGAGCGGTTCATAGAGATGAAGAAAGCGCTGTGACTGCTGATCTAACAATCACTCTGTCATCACGATCTGTTGTGACCCTAGGTCGACCGCTACCATCCTAACGCTGAGCTCTGCCATTTTCCACCCATCCTTACCAGCATCTTCGAATCACCACACCGCTTCAGCTCAAATGACGAGCGATTCTTCGATTTGACTAACCGGCCTCTTTCAATACAATGATACGAACTCTTTTAAACTCTGACAGTTGCTCGTAATGAACACAAACCACGCGGCGAGGCATTTTTAAGTTCTTGAAAGGTAATATGAATCGCATCAAACCGAAAGTTTTAACAACTGTTGAAAAACTGCTCGTTATATAGATCTGCTGGATGCGCAGTTTCGATGCGTTGGAGATCAAACTATTCTTTCATTGGACACCACATTTTAATCATTGACATATCTGGTCAAAACACTCATGCATACAAAATTTCAAAGCAATTGGATGATTGCTTCTTGATCCGTCGATTTTTTTTTTACAGAGTGTATATAGGAAATGTTCCTTTAACGCCGATTCTGGTTTTCGTTGCATTACAAAATGACAATGTTTTGTGTCTAAAGCATTGAAAAAATAAACTTGTTTTTTCTCATTATTTTGCGAGTGATGTTTTTCGTAGAAACTATTATTCAAATTTCTTACGTGAACATTGCACTTTTTAAACATTAAAATTAATTACTTTGTAACTAAATGGTTGTTAACGTTGAGCCAAAGTAAGAATTTCAAATCCTTCAATCCAAACATATATGGACTTGCGAAGCATCATGATATTAGAGTCAGACTATAGTGCAGCTTCTGTATCTCAAGATATAGTTTTTATGTAATTTTGTAACATACTATAAGAGAAAAGTTAGATATTAGCTCTTAAATTTATTCATAGCTCATTTCTTTTTAATTTCAGGATGAAAGCAGCAATGACAACGAAGATTTTACTGTTGATGCTTTTTGCTCTTCATGGTACGTGCAAAAGTTTGATTTTTGCATAGTAACTAAAATATTCATTAATTATATGAATTATCATTTAAATGAAACCATCGACAAGTATTGTAAGGAAAAAATTCTTTAACTAATATACTCTATCTACGAAATAAAAAAAAAAACGAATACTCTATAAATGAGTGTATTTAATTTATTAAATATTTACACACTCAATATCATTTCAATTTTAAAGTAATGCAAAACTATTCTCTAAATTTAAATCCTTAAATGATTGAATCTCTAAGAGCACAAGTAATGTAAGTGAAGTTTATTATAATTTGAAGTAAATAGTTTTTAACCTCATTCTACTTAATCTGAAAGTGGTGTAAGTAAAGTTTCAACCATTTGTCAATAGACTAATCGTGAAACGGAGCAGTAGCAGTATTTTGGGCAGAGATAGCTACTAAACCATTCAATGAGAGACAATCTTGTTTAATTTACCTACACAGCTTTTGCTCTCAACGGCTCAATTTTATACAATTCTCAAACTATTTTTGGGATGAGAAAAAAAGACAATATAAACTTCGATACAGCTAGCGTTTAAAAAAATTGATTAACATAATATGAGAAATGTTAGTACCCACGAAGTAAGTGAGTATTTACTAGAGAAAAAGCATTGCGTTGAATGACAACTTTGAGCCGAGTTTTAAAACTAAATGTCTAAGTTGTCGACCTTGTAACAAAAATATTCCATTTATTCATATGCTACCTAATCTTACATTTATTTAGAGTAAAAAATGGAAAGAGGCTATTAACTCTTTGAAGTACAGTGACTTCAGTTAAGGAGACATACGTTTTTCATTTCAGCCATTTGTTAAAGCAACTGCGCCAGTCACCCAAAGAAAAAAGTTACACAGAACTCGACACACTCTAAAACATATTAAATTACATTTTATAGTTTATTTTAAGCAATAACACGTTGTATTACCACTTACATTATTAATTAATAAAATAACATGGAATAAAGAAAAACAAGATTCGTGAACCCAACCACATTTTATATTTTATCAGCAGTTTTTAAGCGCAAAATATGCGCACTGATCTTTGAATTGTTATAAAGTCTATGTATGTAAAATAACTAACACAAAAAATCTTTAAGTAAATATTTTGAAACAGCACCTTACTAAAATCCGCATGAGCTTTTCATCGGCGGATTTCAAACAATGTTCCTTACAAATAACAGGTAAAGGTTATTTGTTTTTAAATGTAATGTTTTAGTTATAGAGTTGTTATACATAAAATTTTAATACAAAATGTTCGTTAGTAAACGTTCTGAGGTGCATTTGCATTGAAAAGAAAAACTTTGTCTCAACTCCATAATTTAAGCTGGGAACAAAATACTAAAAGCATTCATGCCAAAATGTGATCGAAATAGCTAAGTAGCATAATTGTACCTGAATAGTCATTACGTTTATTGAAGCCATAAAAGTACTTTTCAAAATTTTATGCCTTGCAGTGATAAATTAGCTCCATAATGTCCTTTAAACACCTGCTTGTTTTACTTATTTGGCAATTCGGGCACTATTTACGTAATTCATACAATTTTTCTGCTTTAATATCGTACTAAAGTGGTTCTTAAATTTATCACATGGATTTAAAAGAGTATTTATGTAAATTAAAATATTTAACTATGGATTTACTATAGATTGCAAAGATATTATATGCATAATTTACGTCCACCAGTGTATTTCAAATCTACAGTCGGTTGAAAAATTGATGTGTACACTCTAAAAATTTCATAATTTGATAAAGCAGTAATGAATTTTGCTTCAAAAATCTTATCAGTTCAGAATATTTTACTTTGATTGTGATCCATATGTATCGAGCGAAGGAAATACTTTGATTTTGTTTTTTTTTTAAAAGGATGAAAAAATTTAATAAAAAATTAATAGGCCACTATATCAATTTTTGGTCAACTTTTCTTTGGCCCAAGTTAACGCCTTAACTTTCTTAGACACACTTTCTATACTATTTTTGTACATCATTTTCCAAGGAAATAAGGATACCCTACATTCATTAAGTTTTTGATTAAATATCTTTTTGTTGTGGTATTTTCTATGGAAATTTGGTTCACTACAGCTTTCTGTAAAGTTGCATTGGCTACATATCCAGAAAATTTCTCGACAAGCGTAAAACTAGAGTACAGTCAAGTGCCCATACTTGAGACAGTTTTGAAATTTTACCTTTAGTAGCATATCAATCATGTTTTTACAACTTAAACAAAGTATTCTTTTTTTAGGAAGAGCCATTGTACTTCAGCCATAGTTACTAGCCTCAGGACAAGATACGTAAATATTTCTCTTAAGAAGCAAAACAAAAAATATTCACTGTCCTAAGTTAGGGATCTTCCTCTTTAACTTGAGACACTTAGCATTTCGATTTTTGTTACCTATGCAGCAAATAGATAATACCTTAGGACACCAATTATCATTTCAAATGAGTTTATTTCTCAACTAAGTAAAGAAAAAATAACGTAAGATAGAAGTAATAGGGTCTTGTAAACTTTCACAGATTTCAGAATTGTCATCCCAGTTTTATTTATTCTTTTGAGTGTAATGCAACCGCGCTCCTCTCTATATTTGGAAGCAAATAAGTATTTAGCATTTCCTTCTGTGCAGCTGATTTTTAGTTCTTTATTTTAATCATTTCACTTCTTTTCAAGTTCGTTTTCATTCATTCCCTGCGCATGAAATTCCCAACAAATAAATTTTTCTCATCTATAATTTAAGACTCATTTGCATTAGTAAAACAAGCATTTGTAATACTTTGGCAAAACATGTTTTGTTTGTTGATAGATTAAAAGTTTTTACCAATGACAAATTTTCTGTCCTGTAACGGTATGACAAATTTATTGTCATCTGAATAGTCATAATTTTTATTTTTCTCTCAATACAGTTGTACAATTTATTTTTCCGAATTTCTTTAAAGACACTTTTTGTGTCGCTGTACCCAAACTTATAATAGTGTCCAAAGTTTGGAGCGTATTTGCAGTGTCTCAAATTTATGAATAAGTAAGTTAAACTGATTTAGTTAAGTGAAATTAATGTACACAAATAGGGCACACAAGAGCCAAAAAGATGTAAGACGAAAATTCAAACAAATGCGGCTCAGTTGATGTAAGGGGCTATTCATTAATTACGTAAGGGTCCCGAGGGGGAGGGGGGTTGGAAAAATCTCTACACACCCTTACTTGGAGGGGGGGTCAAACAAAGTCTTATGTAATATTTTCCAAGTCGATATTTTACATTAGAAATCGCGCGGTCAAGTAGTTTGGCAGGGATCATATTTCATTTGCGTCTGGAAGGTAAAAAACATATTAGGATGAGTTGATTTTTATTTGTTTTACAAAGAATGAATAGCGTAAAATATAACAAAAGAATCGCACTATGATTGGCATGTTTTATTTTTAATTAGTATCGCATCATATACAAAAAAATGTCGAAAAAACATTCAGCCTAGAAATAAATATTTCTTTACGCAAAAAAGTTTAGTTTTATAATAGTGAATTGAATAACAATTTTAAGGATGTAACATTCGTTATTTTATTATTTTGAAAACCGAAATGGAATCTTACGTAAGGATAGGGGGAGAGCTTTGAAAATTTTTATGTACCCTTACATGGGGGAGGGGGGGGGGGTCAAATTTTGCCAAACTCATCCTTACGTAATTAATGAATGGCCCCTAAGTAACCAAAGTTATTTCCAAACTTAAAAATCGCACATTTTTATAACTGTCAACTATTTGTGCCATGTCCTTTATTAGTGCGGGTGTCAGCTACTGGTGCTTTAATCTTATATTATATTATATTACATTGAATTATGTTTTAAAAAGTACAAGATTCTTTATAAATTCAAGCATATACAGTGGCCACCGCTTATGTGAATCACGTCTGTTCTAAATAGTTTTGATTCCATAAAGCGGCTGATTCAATAAAGCGACTAATTCAATAAAACTGGATTTTATTCTGTTTTTGACAATTTGATTCATTAAAGCGGTTGATTCAATTAACCACTGATTCAATTAACCAGCGTCCACTGTAATAAAAATGTATTGAGCCCAAAAAGCTATAATTATGTTTTATCTTTTGCAGCTCAGGTGTCTAAGGCAAACAGCAAAGAAAGTACCGACAGTTACATGGATGAAGTTGCGTCAGTTTACATTCCAAGTGCAGTTGAGGGTTCGGGCCTCGAGCTTTATGAAATGCCAGACTTTTCTCACAACTTCCAGAACCGATCCGATGATGGGACCATGATCAGGCACAAGATATCTTACCATTCCGGAAATCTGACTGGTCTTGAAAAGGTAAAGAGAAAATCATGTGAGCAGCCTTTCTATTCCTCGGCAAACATCACTTTCTCCTGTATCTTGACTTTGCCAGAAATTCTCGTATCGTATGAAGGGAGAGTGATGAAGATTACGTCTACATCAACATCAGCTAGATTTCAAGAATTTCCTTTTGGTGTTTCCGCAAGATTTATCGATGTAGAGTTTGAAATGACAGTGACTACATCGCCTAACAGCAAAATTTCAAGCGTAAAACATTTAAAGATTCAAAATCAAGGAACGCCATTCCTAAGTTTTAGCTCCACTGCAGAAAATATGTCTTATGAAATCCTAAGCAAGCATTTTTTCCACAAGTATCAAGAAATTTTCCAAGAACTTTTTGAAAACGATTACAGAGATGCTTTGGAAACAGCTGTAAGCAGTGCTTCATACCCAGTGGAAAGGGTTTATTAACTAACCTAATTTCTTTCTTGATAAAGTTGTTCGAATCTTCTTCCAAATAAGTTCTCTTGACTCGACAAGAAGGATAGTAATTCAATTATTTTTTCCAGCCAACTAACTGTTAATGACTCAGTAGCTATAATATGATTTAACCATACTTTCTTTTGGAGTTGTCCCTTAAAAAAAATAAATAATGTTGCTTTAAAAGTTTTTGAAATATTTAATAAATGAAGAATATTTTACGCAGCTGTGAGATGTTGTTTTATAAAAACCAGTTTGAAAATACTCCCACTCACACAAAAATCAATAAGGGGATGGATATGAAATGTTTGATTTGTTTTTATGAAATGAAGATTTGAACTAAAATTTCAATTACATGGTTCTATTTAAAGTGTAATATGAAGAAATTGTTATTGAAAGCGATAGAAGGGGATATTAATCAAATATCTATTTTTTATCATATTTATTTTATGTTCATACTTTAAATTAGATTCCAAACCTAACTGCTGAGTTAGTTGACGCATTTCAAGTAAGTGCTTTAAAAAGTGACATTGGAACAGTTGAAAAAATTGTTTATAGATAAACTCTAAAAATTACATGAACTTTGTTGACCTATTTTAATGTTAGAAGAATAAGTAACTATTTTCCTCAGTCAAAAAGAGATTTGTAACCCCCCCCCCTTCCCCCCAAAAAAAACGTTATCGGAGAAAAAAATTAAGAAAAACTGTGAAGAGATCTAAATATTTTTTTGTATTTCAATTTACATAAAATTTTCAAAAAGTGTTCCACACCATTTGTCCTTAATTTTTCACATTCAAAATGCCATAGACGTCCAAAAACTAGTATTACCAAGCGTCTGAATCTGAATAATCGAAGTATGACTATTTTTTTCCACGATTTGTAGGGAATGTGAAGACTTGAATTAAATATGGTTAAACTGCCATTTTTGAACTTTATTTAATAATAAGTGCTTGTGCCTTCTTTCGAACAGAGAATTTCAACAAATGAATTGAAACATTCTATGTATTCCAAATTTGCAGTTACCTAGCTTTAGTACGAATCTCAGTCGACGATATTAAAGCATTTTTCCCCATACAGTTGTATCACGCCTTTGGAAAGCGGGGAAAGAGACAATTATTTCACTAAGAGCGGGATATTGTCAAAACATTTAAAAAATTGTATTTAAAAAATGATTTTTTTCTGCCAAAAAATCAACCACCCCTCTCCGACTCTTTTTTGCAACGAATTTATCATTGTAGAAGGAGCATTTTGCAGCTGATTTCCCAATCCCAAGAATGTTTCAGTTAACCTCAATTGTTACATCATGTTATCTCCTCAATCATGATTTGCATTTTTATACCAAAATAAAAATAATTAATTAAACTAAGTGTATTGATGGCTAGTACGTTAATAAATATTGACTTAAGAATTAACTTTTTACTCATCACTTAACTAAATCACTTTTTATAACGAAATAAAATTGAAATATTGCAAATTTAAATAATTTTCAAATTTCAACCTGAGACTGCTTGCAGGCGTTTGATACACTTAATTCTAATATAAATTAATATATTTTTATAATGTGAATAGCTCATAACAAGTTTATATAGTAGAAAGTCCTTAATTCGAACATGTCGAAGTCCGGAGCACAACCAAATAAATTTGTAATTGCTGAAAGTGATCCTCTGCCATCTAGTAT
Source organism: Uloborus diversus (assembly GCF_026930045.1). Taxonomy (NCBI): domain Eukaryota; kingdom Metazoa; phylum Arthropoda; class Arachnida; order Araneae; family Uloboridae; genus Uloborus; species Uloborus diversus. The sequence continues at coordinate 190,790,086 of NC_072733.1, forward strand.
TTTACTGTTTATGCTGTGAGAACTTCTATAGATGGTTCTTGCAAAGATGATAACTACCTCGCCGCAAAGCTAACAGTTAGCTTAAAGTCAGATGAGGAAAAAAAAGTTGGCGGTTTGAAACAAAAGTTCGGCATTCAACGAAATGAGTCTCGGAAAGGTACAAAGAAGAAGGGTCCCCAAACGCAGACACAGTCCACTTCTAAACAAAAGACGACGAAAAGAAGAAAACGTTTGGCGAAACTATCTGAAAACTCAAACTTTGGTTCCTCCTCTTCATATGAGGGAAATCAACAAACTTAAACTCAGCTGATGAAGAAAATATTTCTCTGAAACAAAAATCTGCCGTTAAAAAAAAAGGACCTCAAAAAACTAAAGAAAATGGATTCTAATGCCGCTATTCGTTTTAGAAAAATTAAAGATTTTTTCTATTCAAAATAAAAGTTTGATGAACAAATAAATGATTTCTGGTTCGTAAAAAAAAATTCTATAGTTTTTTTCGTGTGATACTCCACGATTGTGCCATCCCGTGTAAACAAAACTTTTTCGGATTTTTGAAGAAATAAAAATTTATAACTAAAATGTTTGGTTTAAGCTTTTAAACTCAAATGTTACTAATCCCAGATTCCAGAATTGTTTTGCAATTAGAAATATTATTATTTTTTCAAGCAGATTAGTTGTGAGAATCACAAAATGGACACCATATTCGGTGCTTTTTCCCCATGAATAAATGAATACAGTAACTCTATTTCCCATTTCTTTCCCAACTACGTTAAAAATTGGATTTTCAACAATCGGTTCACAAAAATAGTTCTCTAGTGCATTTAGTTCAAGATCTGGTGCAAAATATGCTAAAAATAACGTAAAACGGGAATCAACTTAGTAATGTAATTGATTTATCGAAAACCCAGGTAGGTTCACAACTTTGGCAAAACCACATTTCTGCGCATTTTTTTTTTCTTTTTGTTTCTGTGCTTTCCCGTTTTTTAAGGAAAAGCAACTGAAAACAAACTTCTTATTTTATTATTACTGCAGATTTTTAATTACAAAAGGTCAAATTCTCCTGTATTTTTCACTATTCAATAAAAAAAAAAAAAACACCTGCTTACTTCACTCATCTGAATGAGAAAAAATAGTCACCAAAAATGATGCCATCTTCTTCGTTATATCAAAAAAATAGGGAGAATTATTCTCCAACCTGACAATGTCTCTCCAAATTTAAAAGTCACACACTTAGCAATCATATATAAAGCCAACTTTGACATCAACCATTATCAGTTTGGCATAATTGCAACATACACAGGCAGACAAAAAGCGTACATATTTTAATATAGCATAAAAGTATCTAACAACTAAAATAGGGACAAAAAGAGAGAACAAATGCTAGCAACTTTTACTACGGGTTATTGCTACATAATACGATGTTTTACTTAAATTCATCATTTCTCGCGGATGTATAAAAGTACAATAGGTATTCTAATTTCATTGGAAAAGTATTTTTAGATACAGCCACTTGAACTCATTTCCAACATGAAGTATTTCAACTTCTGGTGTGATATAAATTTCACCTAACTTGTCTTCAAGGTTTCACAGTTAGAATAACGTCATTTCCAAGCCAACGAGAATATGTTTGAAAAGTACGGAGAAAAGTTTTGCTCATTTTCACATAAAATGAATCGTTAATGGCTTTTAGTTTATCACGAAGGAAGCGCACGCTATTATTTTCTATGCTTAAACACTTTGTATACATATCATTAGCCAGGACAAAAGCTTTTCCGCACTTGTGCAACGTCAGGGTGGTTTTTCACATTTTTTTCCCTTTAAATTTATTTCCATGGGTCACTGATGTTTTCCCCCCTAAAGATTTTATATGTATCACTGGACTTTTTGCTGCATTCATTTTTGTCTGGAAGCAAACTCAGGAATGTAATTGTAACAGCAAATGATTATATGTAATGATCGGTATTTGTTTATATAATCTTTTAATCCGCATTTTCTGTATTATTACATTTGTTAGTTCAGCATTGTACACTGGTGACCAATTGCTAAGGGCAGATTCCAATGGGCTGTATAGTGGGTAAAAAAGTAAGTGTAATTCGATGCTAAGTGAAATAAACTAATGCCAGAACTCTAGAACATTGCAATGACGATAGTTTATTGTGCTTTAAAATCTAGAAGGCGTTGAAAAGTGTTCAAAGGACAAAATGGTCATTTTGGGCTGAATACGTAAAAGTGAATAAATGAAATTACCGCCCCCAAGAGTTCCGACATAAGATGTCAACATGAGATATGGCTAACATGGAGAGCTATGCAAGTTTCCACACGTCATGTGATGCTTTACACAACATTATTCAGCAGCTGTTGGTGTAACTTATCCCATTTCTCTGTCAGTCCCGAATAAGGGTGTTCCTGTTTACTGAAGGATGTTGTCGACCAGTAAGACTGCTCCCCAAAGCATCCCAAACATTTTCAATATGATTCAAATCTATAGAACGTGCTGGCCATCCGATGGGTTAAATAGTTTGAGTGAGCTAGACATTCCTGGACGGCGATTGTTAATGACATGTTACGTTGCCATCCACGAAAAGGAATTAATCGCCCACAGCACCACAGAACACGTGAACATGAGGCTGTAGAACAACATTAATGTATCACTAGCCGTCATAGTCATGGTTGGAAGCACACAAGCGACGTACGGCCATTGATCCATTATTCCAATTGATTAATCCTACCAATACCATGACACAACTTGTAAGATACTAGTCCTTTTCTTTTATGATTGCCGGCTTGTATGATGTGCCATTCTCATGCCATATTAGTTGTCGTCCACAATTAGAGTACAGAGGCAGACTGTATCTGCTTTCATTGGAGAATAGTACACAAGTCCAGTTGACTTTTCTCCAAATGCGATGCTGAAGACATCATTACGAACGAGCAAAACACTGACTTACAGACAGTGGGATGTACAAAACAAGTTGACAGACGTAAAGTCTTACTACATTCAAACGTCTGGCTACAGTTTTTCGGGTTATTTGCTTGCTAGTAGCGGCAGGAAACTGCTTTGCTACCTCAGTAGCTGTGTTGCGCTAGTTCCTTTTTGTTGCTATCACTAAGTATCAATCTTCTGCTGACGTCATATTGCATACATGACCTCCCTCGTGACATTTGCTGGATCCCAAACTCTCGAAATAACCCTGTTGCTGACGTCGAACACCGTGGCAACATCGAAATTTTTCTGCCCTTCTTAGATGTTGCCAACCACACGGCCACCCTTAAAATCATCTAAGGGATGTCGGGAAGATATACCGAAAAATGCAAGTTCGTCAATTGATTCTTTCCCGTCAAACTTTGCTTTTGAACAGCAATAGTCATAACGCGTCCAATCCTTTATATCGCTTATCAGCGCTATTACGTCACCAGCAACGTCGTGAGTCTAAAATTTGCATACTAAAACACGTCTTACTATGTCCCGAACTTATGCTAATTTTCATATTTCCATGCCTTCCATTTTGTGGTTGCTAACGCTGCTATTTCCATCCGTCCTTAGCAATTGTTCACCAGTGTATATACAGCTAATTTTATTGAAAACAACACACAGTTACAACCCCCTTTTTTTTCAAAAAATACTTTTGGAAGCATTAATACTAAAAGTAACTAATGGAGCATATTCAGAGCATAATGTTTAACAGATTTTTAAAAAAATGTCCATCGTTATTTAAAAAAAAAAAAATTACATTTTTGAAATCTTTAATAACTGTCATGAAATATTTTATCTTTTAAATGGTTCTTTCAAAATTTGAAATATTTACATTTTTTTTAGTTTAGGGCTGTCCAACTGGCGGCCCGAGGTTAGAATGTTAATGCGGCCCGCGGGCCGCATACGGCCCGCTTGCACACATTGTGCGGCCCGCCAACTTCTTATTTAACATATTTCTTTTTTCTACATTGTATGGTATCAAGAAGCATTCTTGGTCAAGCCGGGATTCCCGAAATTTTTCCTAGATCGCTTTTTTACTCCTTTCATTGTATTGGAAGAAAAAGGTACAGGACATCTACAGGTCAAGATCAAGCAGTCCTACCCTGCACGATGGTGTTCAAACGAATTCCTAGAAATAATATTGCCTTTCGTTAGCGGGGGGGGGGGGGGCGAGACAGGTAGGGAAGAGAGAAACATTACAGATAAGCAAACACTGCCTGCAATTGGTTAAAAATAAAGACTCCCCTTACAGAATCTACGACCTTTGTTGATTTCTGAAAATAAGTTGAAAGCTTGCTCTCGTCAACTCTTCGTTGATGATATTGATCTGACTGGTTTTCCCATTAAAATGTGTGAAAATTGTTTTATAATCCTTCTGTTTCATTGTTTTATAATTGATAATTCAACTATTAATTGTTATTGTATACGGGGTAGGAGGTTATTGTTCAACCTTTTCAAACTGTGGCCCGTCAGGTGATCAGTGATCGTAATTCTGGCCCATGGGCTCTTTGCAGTTGGACAGCCCTGTTTTAGTTAATAGAATCAAAAGTTAATATAGAATTAAAAATCTGACTCTGCTGAATTTTAAAAATATTTTTATCGATAAACTTCGAGAAAGGAAGAAAGTTCTATAAATATATATCTTGTTAAAATATGTCTATGCATGTATGACCTTATTCCATTCTAACTTTTGTTGCGCACAAGAAACATCAAAAAAAAAAATCAACACTGTCTCGAACAGAAAAAGTCTTACACATTAAAAAGCACTTATATCGACAGAAACAGACGTTTTTGTAACCATAACGTAGTGAAACCAACTGCAATAATACATGCAATGTACCTACTGCCGGTTATGACATCCAAACACTGCAGTTTTGTCCTTGTTATGCACTGATCAGTATGACATAAACCAATAACCTAGATGGAGGTAGATGTTCTCCCATTGTATCTGAAATAACTTTCACACTGGTGTTGCTTCCAAAAACATTTTTCGGAAAAGGGTATTACTGGGTGTTCTAACATTAATTAAGCACAACAGGGAGAATCCGCAAGCAATGGTGAGTTTTAACTCGTAAAACATGCAGTATCTGGATGTTATAACCGGAAAATCTGCATATTACATGTAGTTCTGCCTTAGCTAACTAACAACGCTTTTAAAGATCTAGTTTTTTTTAATCTTATTTCCAGATGTATAAAATTAAATCAAACGCCATTTGGACTGAACGTGATTGAATCTATTTTTTCTTTTTCAAAATAATATGTTTTCGTAAAAAATCAATACTCGCGCCTCTCACTCGCAGTTGTCAAGTACACTGTAAAAAAAAATCCGTAAAATTTATGTTTTTTTCCGGCAGCTGGGTTGGTTGTGCAAAACCGTAAAAGTTGCGGAGAAAATCCGTCAACATAACGGTCTTTTACCATACAAGGACAAATTTATGGTTTTAAACCGTTCATAGCTGAAGCGTAGAACGGGAAAAAATCGTTTTTCAACGAAACGGGTTTAAACCGTCAAATCTACGGGAAAAACCAGTTGAAAGTACGGGTATTTTTTACAGCGTACTTTGGCTGACAATGCTCAGGAATCTTCAAACATCTCCAACATTATTTGTATTTCAGATATAAAATTCAGAACCGAGATTATTAATCATACGGGCTACCGGAAAATGCAAAGAATTAATACCTTTGGCATTTTACTTGTGGTGTGCTGACTTAATACTATCACACACTTGATTTAGCGAAATTTCCTTTTTTAGAATTTTGCCATCTCGAAGATATGTATAAATATATATCGGCATTTACCGTCAAATGGGGTGACTTTGTTACAGCACGGGGTAATATTGTGCCACATTATATGTATTTACACTAATAGAAAGAGTTTAAATTAAATTACGCTAAAGATAAAGCTGATTGCAGAAAATGTCAAACCATCCATCTGTTGTAAAAACATCATCCTAACTTTTATATATGCCACAATCTATCTGGCACATTCTAACCCCGGCTGTTATTTAATCACCCCATTCGACAGTAAAAAATTTTGAACTTCCACAGTAACACACACTCACACGCGAACACATAGATACCTTTGTGTGTATCCATTTATGTATATATATATATATATATATATATATATATATAAATAGAAAGATGGTTTACTTTGAAAGCAAACCTTAATTAATAGAATGAAAAAAAAAACGGAACTTAGTCAAAATACAAAATAAGGAACTCTTTAAAATACATAAATGGAACTTGATAAATATATTTATTGATAGAAAAGTAATCCTATTAGAAAAAGCTATATATTTAATTATGTAGTATTAATCTCATAAGCAAACTTTCTTTTTATAGCGAAGTTAATAAACTTTGTGCCGTGGGCGGGTAAACGGCAGTATCTGCAAAAATGAGGTTTTTGAGATATTTGAAGACACGCGTTTTGGATTCAATGCTAACGATTGGGAAATGCTAAACGTTTTTTTCGCGCCCTTTTTAAATCGGAAACCAAATAAGCAAGCTTCTACAGGAAAGCTAACTTAGAGTAGATCGCAAAAATGCAAAAAAAAAAAAAAAGGAAAATAAAAAATTTGCAACTACTGCCCTTTACCTGCCCACGGCAGCTTGCATCCGTAGCTGCATTTTAACGTAATATGGAACCCTTCTCGGGGACCTACTTGAAAAAGCCATCTGTGATTTTTTTTTTTTTTTTTTCAAATGAAACTAACCTTACATTAACAACGCAACAGGATTATGAACGCAAAATCAGTAATAGAATGTCAGTCGGTCAGAAACTAATGTTGTCAATGATAATCTTTGGCAACAGGAGTTTCTTCTTTTTCAGAGTTATATTTTCAAACAATATATAGCAAGATATGAAAGCAGAAATAAAATAAAGTAATATTTTTGCATGTACAACATTTTTATTTCAAGTACCAGTCTTTATGTTTTCCACTTGATATTCATTTTTCGACTGATTTTTTTTTTTTTTTTTTTTTTGCAAAAGAAAATAAAATTCCCGAAATGCATCAAATCCAAACGTGAGTATAGTATTAGGACTCAAAAATCGAGTAAATCCTATAGATATCCAAACACTCAATCGATTTAAATATCTTTTGTTGTTCTTATACAATGGAATAAAGTGTTCAACTATCAAAAGATATGCATTTCACGTCATTAAATGTGTTCGCTGCCTATACTTGAAACGTTCTCACGGATACTTGTTTACACGTGCTTTCTTGAATAGACACTATATAGTTTCAAGGGGGGTTTCACTACTTTCAGATACAAATCTGAAAAAAGACAGATGCTGTGTTTCTAGCTCGCATTATCGTTAAAAACTTCGCCCTACATTCTCGGCTGCGGAAGTTTTTTTTTTTTCCAAAGGTAAGATCAAAGCTACATATTCCAGAAATGTTTTAAATCTAAAAAAAATATATATATGCTTGATTTTAAACAAATTTATTTTTTCTCTATATTTCATTCGTTTGAATATTTTTCTTTTTGTAAAATGTTTATGTATAACTAAGCCGTTGAGAGCAAAAGTGGTACAAGTCATTTTTTTTTTTTGTAATTTGTTTACATCAAAAAAAAAAAGCTTTTTAACCTCTTTCTATTTTTTGCGCAAGTAGTGTAAGTCTAGGTTCAAACATTTTCCGATAGGCAGTCATCAGAAAATGTCATAGCAGTAGTGTTTTGTGTAAAATAGCTTACTAAACCGCAAAGTTAATACAAATATTGTTTAGTTGACTTGCACTACTTTTGGATTCCACGTTTCCAAGAAAAAGCCAAAGTTTTTTTACTGCACGTAACAGCTCTATATTACATTTCACAACGTGAAGTAAACAAAAATATTTGTTCTAAGTAGTCGCACAATGTGTGCGATTTCTTAGACTAAATTATTTTCTTGTTACATATTTTTGAAGATATTTTAAGACGAAATATAGAGTGTCACGTGTGGGACAAAATGTCTGTTTTTTTGTGGAATGGCACATTATCTACTTCTTTTTAAAGCTAACGCTAAAAAAAATTAGTAGGAAAGAAAAATGCATGTATTAGAATTGCAACAATAGATTCGGGTGATATATTACTATAATTGAGAACTCTTAAATCTTATGTCCAAAAGTGTGTCCCTCACGCGACCCAGGTAAAAATCACTTTAAAAATAACAATATAAAAATTTTAGGAATTTTTTTTTTAAGAAATCACTCATGTAATTTCATAGTTGCCAAACTTTCGATTTCAGATAAAGTTTTTAATTCGTATACGAAAGTGTAAGAAAAATCGAGTGCATATTGTCCCACATACGACTGTGTGTAATCACCCTTTTGCCCCCCCCCCCCCCTCTCCCCATTAAAGGTTCAATTATTAATCTTCAGATGAAAACGCAAGCCATGTAAGATTTTATAGGCAAAATTTTCCCATTTTCTATCAAGAACGGATTTGAAGAAAATCGGGTCTGATGGAGAAGTGCAACAAATAAAGGGTTATATCGTTAGAAAAAAATAGAAGTATGAGTAAAATTTTTATTTTCATTTTAACAATTAGGAATTTTAACTACTGGCAATACCATATTTAGTGAAAAAAGTCGTTTTGCTTGCTCATGAAACTTTTCAAAATATGAAGACCTCTTTTAGTTTCTCTGAAATTTTTTTTCCTAGAATTTTTATCAGATTTACTGTACAAAAAGCTTCTCTCATGTCCTCATTAACAGCTAAGCGGAATAAATCTTATACTACATTTTAGAGCAACTTAAGTAAGATGGGGTTAAGACCTCCTAGGTTAGGCTCAGCATACATCCTTCTTTTGAAATTACTCAATCTTAATAATAAGGCAGATATTAGTTATATACTAATTTCAATAAACATTCATTGTTTCTAAGGTAAATGATATTGAATGCCATTGAGCTTAAGAGCAATATATAGATTGAAATTAGTGCATGGTTAATTTTTAATAAATTCTCAGCACTTTTAATGCAACCACAGCCTTTTACTTATTCTAGTAGAATAAATTTTCCAAAGAGTAACTGTTAAACAGTAATAAAAACTAGAAGCTTCGATTGAGAAGCATTTTCTATAAGATTAAACGTAATTAAAATATGCTTTTTTTATTTCCTTTTACAAAAAAGGAAGTATTGTATTCGCGATTTTTTTTTCTCGTGACGTCTGTATGTACGTATGTATGTGCGTATGTGCGGATGTATGTCGCATAACTCAAGAACGGAATGTCCTAGAAAAATGAAATTTGGTACGTAGACTCCTAGTGGGTCTAGTTGTGCACCTTCCCTTTTCGTTGCGTTCGGGTGTTTCTAAAGGGGTCTTTTGACCCTTTTTGGGGGGAAATCATTGTCAATTTCGATGTAAACTCAAGTGGTGTTATAATTTGGCGGACACTTGGCGATATATTGCCAGTCTTTTGGTCGCCTAGTTTTGTTGCCAAACTGGCGACAAATTTGGCGATTTTTTTTTAAAAATCTGTTTTAATTTGGCCACTGTTGGTGATATTTAGAGAGTAGACAGTTGAATCTCATTAAAATTGCCAGTAATGGGGAAATGACATTAAATTGGAGTAAAAGGAAGTTTTGTGACGCACACATCAGCTCGTTTCATAATAAAGTTGCATTTCTTTTCAGAACTCTCTTTATAAATAATATTTTTATAATTTAAGTAATTTAGATGCAATGCAGATGCTATCTTTAATAAAAATTCCTGGAAGTATTTTTCAAAATTATGGTTAGACCATAGACTAATAATAAGAGTAGACCGAGCTATGGCAACCCTTTTGCTGCTCATAAACCAAACCATGTGACTGGTGGATATCCTAGCAACAGCGGGCGTTAATCGTAGCAGACGATCAACGCCAGCGCGAAATAAAATAAATAGAATTGATGGAACACGGAAGAATGATCTTTTATGGAGTCCGATTTGTAAATTTGTTATTCTAAGTTGTAAATATTTTGTTAATATAGTGAGTTTTTCGTTTAGATAGTATTGTGCATTTTCTTTAGTCAATTGCAATAACTCTCTAAGCAATGCAAGCGACCAAGAAGAATCAGCAAACGGTAAGATTTTTACCTACAGTTTCAATTTAAGATACCGATTAGTACATTTTTGCGTTAACGCAAAACGTTTACGCCATTTCGTTCACGCCAACGCTGACAGCTCCAAATGAAATAAAAGTTACCGAAAACTGATCAAAAACTATTACTAATGTCAAAATAATGCATAACTAAAAGAAAAACAGATCAATCTCTGCACCTGGAAGTTTTTTTTAATGAAAACACATTGTCTTAAAATACATGTCGAGTGCCAAACTATAGATAATGCTGCCATCTAGCAACCATGCTGCCAAAGTCTTCGCCAAGCCCTTCCACTAGTCACATGATACATCTATGAACAAATTTTCTTTATCAGCAAGAATGAGAAAGCTCGGTCTACTCTTATTATTAGTCTATGGGTTAGACAAACATTGTGAAGTTTCACACCTTTCGTAATGACATTGATGAAATAATGGAGTGAAATATGATTAAACTTAATGGTGAGCCAACTTTGGATCATATTTGTCTATCCCAAATTTGCAATTTATTTTTAAAAAGTTATCTTCTTTAAGAACATTTTGTACTAATAATGAAAAAGTACGCTGTGGTTTTAACTGTTTAGTACCCAGTTATTTTAAAAATATGTGTCTGCAATGTTTGAAATTATCTTTCTTATTGTACCAAACTGCATTCTCTCATTAGATTGAGCGAATGTAGCGTATGTACGTAATGCAGTTAGTGTATTACTTTTCTTTTGCATCACTTGCGTATTTGAGCAATTAATGTTACGATTATCTGGGTACAAATTATATGAGTAATTTCCCCTTATATTTTTTGTTCATGTTTATTTATCCGCTTTAATTATTTTTATTTTTTTACACTTTTTTTTTTATTTGCAATCCTAAAAAACCTTTTCAAAATACTTAGAAACAATAAATAACTTTAATATTTGTTTTGTCACAGATTTTAATTATCTGAGGAAGTAAATTGCTAAAATGTGAGTATAAACGCTTTTTAATGCTATGTTTTGAATCAACAGGAATTTTTCTTTCTCAGTTCTACAGTCATGCATTTCGGCAAGATGGAGTTCCTAGTCTTTGGACTTACCCTATGGGCAGCTAGCTTGTATGAAATTACTGCTGCAGGTATTGATAATGCTTTTATTAAATAGGTTTCTGAAATTAATATAAAGAAGAACAGTTAAGAAAGTACCTTAAAGTACCTTAGTATACGAGACCAATTTGTTAAATATTTGAATAAAAAAATAGCCTTAAAGAAAGGAAAATACTTTTTGTCATGATTCGTGTATTTATGTGATGAAAAATTATTATAAACTAGCAAACATACCCAGCGTTGCCTGGGTCAGTAATAATATTGAGAAACACTTTCCCTTATTTATTTTTAGCTGTGCCCCCGCGGTTTCACCCGATTTAATAAGACAACAATATATAGAAAAACTATTTTATGTACATCACGCTATGATATATACATGCTATATATGTGGTAAAAAATACACTCTCTTCCACATCGATGTTTTCCGCTAAATAAGAAATTCGAAAAAAAAATCAATAAAAAATAATCGAAAACCCTTGAGTTTTAAATTAATTAATTTTTAAATGAGCCGCGTGAAAATGGCTGCAAATTTTCCGCCTGCAGCCGGTTTCGAACTCGAGACCCTGCTATTGCTGGTCAAGCGCTGTACCTACTGAGCTAGTAGAGCAGCAACATTTAGAGCTATCGATGCAATAAAAAATGCATCATAATTATTATTTATATAATTTCAATTTATCACTGCTCCACTCCTATTAGTCATATATCGTGATGTTATACAGCCTATAGGCTTCCTCAATAAATTAACGATTCAACACAAAAAGAATTTTGCAATTCGAACCAAGTTCCTGAGATTAGCGAGTTCAAACAAACTCTTCAGCTTTATATTATTAATATAGAAAAATAAATTTAATGAAATATTAAGCTAGATATACTGCTAAGTATTTTGAGTTTAATTTTATTGCTCTTTAATAATAACTTCCAAATATACAGAATGAAACAGAAAGATGATAAATAAGAACGAATATTTTTCATGATATAATCCATTATAGCTCTGACTAAGATGATATAATTTACGCATAATTGGCCCAATTTCGTAACTATCACTTTTATAACATGTTCAAAACCTAATAAAAGTGGATTTTAAGGAATATTTTTTTTTTTAATTTCACTATCGGTTATTGGTAAAAAATATTTATGTATCTTCTTTCTGACTGAAGACAGTTTTGAGATTTTTAAGGCAATTTAGTTGTTACAAAACAATTTTTACTCGTTTACATAAAAATGCCAATAATGAAATATTTGAAGGTAAGACAAAAACAATACTATTTAAAACTGAAGACTATTATTTACACTTCTAATCGTTGCTGAGATTATCAGTATTAAAATTTGTCATGTTATAAATATCTCTCCCGATGAAACTAGATCGCTTAAGAGTTATAAATAATTACATTCATATCCCAGCGGAAATCGCAGACAAAAGTCGCTAATCGAAATCATTGCAGTCGTTAGATTTGATAATGAACCAGCAAGCAATGTTACAAATCAGCTGTTTAATTTTATAAAGCTCGAATTTTAATAACAAAGCATGATTTTACTTAAATTTCACATAAAAAATAAAAATTACCGACAGGTGTTTCGGAGTTACAGGAAACCCTCTTTTCAAAGAAAAATAAACGAGTTTAAGGTTGAAAAGGTTTCTGATCCCAAAACACGTGTCTACAATTTTTACTGTTTATTGTGCAATTTTAACATTGTGCCTTCGATTTCAACCTTAACATTTACTAAACGTTTGTTCTGTGGCATCCCTTTTTCCATGCTCTTGAGTACAAAGTATGTGACGCAGTGATTGTTCAGAATGTAATTTTTATATGTAAATGTAATTAAATATATAAATAGTATACTGAAATCTATTAGTTTGAAATCATTTCAAACTTAATTAGCGTGAGATCAATTGACATAATAAAAATGAGATTTAACCAAAGTTGACAATAATATATGCTATTTTAGTCGTTATTTTGAAGATACCAGTCTTATAGAAGGATATTCATTACTTGCCTAATTTTTAAGTCTGTATGTGATATAATAGGTATAGTTAATAATTGATGAACAAAGAAAGAAGTATTGAAATTGACTGTCAAAACATTATATGAAAACGCTTCCATTTTTGAAAACAACTCAAACTTCCAAACCTCAACCCACAAAAATAATTCACTTGGCATATTTTCATCTTCAAAGCTCTATGTTATATTTGAAACAACAATACATGCAAAAATTATTTAACAGCTCTGAATCTTTATTTCAAATTATAATTGATATATTTGCAGTTATTTTATTTAATTCATATCATTAAATATATATATTTACACCTAACAGATTCAACGTTCATAAGCTTTACCTAAAAGGTCAGGTGAACAAAATTTTGAATTTATGACATGGTTGATATGGTATTAGTAGTGCAAACACTTAAATCACAGCCGCTGTAAGTTGTGAAAGTGGAAAACACCATCTTCAAAGGAAATAATAATAATAATAAAACAATAATACAAAACAAAGAGTAATTTGTTTAGGAATGTACAGTAAACTCCCGATTATCTGAACAAAGAGTAATTTGTTTAGGAATGTACAGTAAACTCCCGATTATCGGTGGTCGGGTTATCCGCGGGTCTTTTCACTGGTTTTTTTTTTTTTTTTTGAAACTTGTGATTGTGTTGTTGTTCGCTTTTAGATTTTACACATATTTTTTTTATTCAATGTTAGTAGATGCAATGTAGCAATGTTTTTAGTTATAATTTGAAAGAATGTGTGAGTGTCATTAATATTTTTTTATCTATTGCATACACTACGTATCGTTTTTTACCTATTATTCGGATTATCCGCGGTTTGGCTTATCCGTGGTTATCGTGCCACCCTATCCCGCGGATAATCGGGAGTTTACTGTATTTGACCTCAGATTAATAAGACACTGATAGGATAATTTATATTTTTTAAATTCTCATTGATAATTGATTATGTAGTTGTTAGTCATATGTTCCAGTAATCACTGTTTTATTCAAAAAAAAAAAAATATTGAGGAACTTTCCAAAGAAATTTTTAACTTAAATTGAATGATATTGAAGAACTGCATTGCTTATGCTAAAATTTTTAACTAGTTTCAGAAGAACAGAACACCCAATAAAAAACATTGCTCCCTTTATTGACTCGGTAACGCATAACTTCAACAAAAACTGGTGAAGTGCAAAGCATTTAATGAAAAAATTGGTTCAACTTGTAACAAAGTACCAACAATGTAGTAAATACCTTCTGATGGACGAAATGATGAGCAGATTATGCATCATCTATGCTCATTAATAGTTAATTAAGAATTTTAAAAACATACTTATAAAGCCTTGAGTATCTCCAAGATGTTGCTTCATTTTTTTTTTTTTTTTTTTTTTGAAATGTTAATAAGGTTATTTCAAATTAACTCTTAGCTGGTAAACTGATGGTGTGAGTGTAACCCCAACAATGCATTCTTGTGGACTCCACAGTATTTAGCAATTTAAGTTGGAAATTTTAAACTGAAATATCCATGTAAGTGACACACATATACATATAACGCTTATATAAACAGTACTGAACGCTTGATAGCAAGAGTCCAATGCTTCTGATGTGTGAGACACCCCTTCTCACCAAAGTGTGGGATTATGCTAAGTTCCGTAACTTCAAACGTGATTTGAGTTTTCAGTTTAGGAAGTGTAGACTACTTTAGAGGAGTTATACTTTTGTGGATTTACTTATAAACAAAGTAAATCCAAAACAGCATCACAAATTTCGCGATAAAGATCGCTTTTTTTTATTATAAAACATTCTTCAATGAATGGATTTTCATTAACTAAGTTAACAATAAGCCATAAAGTTTATAAAGTGCTTATAAATTGGGAACTTTTAATTAAAAAATAAATTTGATACATAAATTTCACGTCAAGCAAAATGTATACAAAATAATGATTATAGAATTTTTGAAATGATATATATAAGTCATCAAACAGATATTTGTACGCGTGTCTGTGTGCGCGTCTCGTTGAAAAATATTCGATGCTGCATTTTTCACGAAATACATGCTTGTAACATATAGACTATATTTAAAGAATGCTCTATTTTTTTTCAATTTATTTATTCATAACGATCAGTTTTTAGCTAATCATTTGTTCTATGATGAGTCTGTTAAAAAATAATCAAATCTAAAAAAGAAGAATAATACCTTACCTTATTTTATCAGAAGTGATGTGATGTATTTCACAAGATTAATATAAAAATGATACTTGTTCTAACTTTTAAAACCAAAGGCTTCTTCATACTGAATACTACATACCAAATAAAATTTTTTTGGGTAAATAATGCTTATGGAGGAGAGTTTATTGAAAAATTCAAAAGCTTTATTAGATTGAGAATGCAAACATTTATGAAATGAAAATTATATTTTTCTAATAAAATTTAAAAGCTGACAATTTCTCTTTTGAGTTTGTTTGTTCATTTATTTATTAATAATTTCAAACAAGTCAGTAATAAGAACCCAAAAGGTAATTAATAAGCCTTATCCGTCCTCAAGCATTAATGATTCAATTTGATATTTACTTGCTTCACTCACCAACATCTTTTTTTTTTCATTCCATATATTTTTAACATAATTTCATTTGCTTTCAATGAAAAAAACGCATGTAAAGTTAATCGCCAACCAATTATAAGCTTAGCGTGTAGTAGGATGGTTTAATTTTGGAAAATAAAGCTGAAGGTATTTTGAGAAAATTATTATTTTTTATACATAAAAGCTGTTTCCTTGTGACATGATGCTATGTTTTTTTTTTTTTTTTTTCAATTTCACAAGTGGCAAGGATATATTTTATTTTAAAAACAATGAATTTAATTTATTTTTAGGAGAAGCATGCAATGAATATGTTGATGGTATCCTACGAGATATGAAGGAAGACACAGAAGTTTTCCGCGATCCTTACGAAATACCAACCAAGACGATAGAGGTTCACAAACAGCTTCTGCTAATTAACTATACAGGAGAAGCGAGTATCTACGATGGCCACATCTATGGCTTGAGGACAGTCAATCGAGATGGAGATGTCGTGGTAGATCGCATGAAGCAAACTCATTTGAAAATCTTCTTGGGGGCTGGAGAATTGCAGATGAAATGCAGTGGAAAGGTGAAACTAATGGGCCATGGTCCGCAAGCTAAAGTTGAAGCAAAAATATCTTACGTCAGTATGAAACTTGATGTTGTTCCTTCAGCTAAGGACTCAAACCCCAAAATTCAGAACTTCAAGGTCGACGATGTTAAAGGGTCAGAGGTTAAAGTTTCTGGCTTAGGGCCTTTAAATTTCTTCATGAATGCTTACATACGCATTATAGGTAAATTTTTCAGAAATATTGTTCTCTCTGCCGTTGAAGGTAGAATGAAAACCTTTTTGAACAAGAAAGTGAACAAGTACCCTATTCCAGAAGAATGTCTCAACGATGCCTTTAAACGCAGTGCAAAATATATCGGACTCTGATCACTTGACTAAGCCTACAGTTTTAATGGAATAAAATTTTCAAAAAGCATATTAATTATCTGCAATACTTTTGTAAAATATATCATTGCGTTGATGGTATCCTGTAGAAGATATTGAATAAACATTGTTAAAACATTTCAGACCTTTAACTGCCTGATTTATTTCAATAATAATGAAAAATATTTTTATCCCAGCCGGAAACTTGATGTTCGAAACTTGCATACTTTTTTACAGTTTATCTAATTTTCAAATAAAGTTCTGTTTGAAAATATTTTCTACATTCTGTGTATTTAAGTAATGTGGTGCAGAGTTTATACGTGATAATCACAGTGATCCTAGTATCAGAGCACACGCATGCTAAATTACTTACGTTATTTTATCTGGCCCAATGATGTTTACTATAAAGAAATTCAACTATAGTTACAGCTTGCACTGTCTGCACAAAATTCATTAAAATTTAAATATCGAAAAAAACTTTTAGAATCACAGAACTGGCAACTTCTTCTGGTTTTAGAATCAACAACTGGCATTGTACCGACTGCGCTTAGTTTTTATTCGCTTACAATATTTTTTTTACCGTCCAGGGAAAAGTAACTGTCACTAGGTTTGACCTTACAACTTATAGTTTATTTACATCCTCAGATTTATTTCGGTACATTTGAGGGAAAATGTTGTTAGGATAATCAAGAAAAATAAGTAAAATAAGTTGCTCTAAATTCCTTGAAATTTATTTTAAGGAAAACTTAGATAAAAGTTCCAAGATAAAAGAAAAAATATGCAAAACATTCAAATGTTTGAATAACTTTCTTCGAATAAAGTTCACGATCACTACATTTTTGGCACTAAAACGACATTGAAAGTCCCATTCGTATCACAGTAGCAATAATGTATTTCACGTAAAGATTTAAAATATGTTTCTGCTAAAGAGTCTAGAAAAATTAATCTTACGATTAAAGAAGTGAAACTATTAAAATCAACTGCAGGTTTATCTGTTTTTGACTTAATTCAAATTCCTGGGTTTTTTATATGAGGGGCTCTTTCGATTCTCCATTTATTTTTAAAATTATGTGTAGTTTTTTTGTATTTTATGTTCACGTTAGATTTTGCGTGCGTTCCATCAGTTCAATACGCCTTCATGACCTGGTAAGAACAGTACTGGATAAAATTATTATCTCATTAAGAATTTCAAACTTTCATGCAGAAAATCTATGTTCAAGGGCAAAAACGCTATTATTTACTTTAATGCTTCAACAATAAATTATTTTAAAAACTAGAAAAAAGACAACAACTAACATCACATTAATGTGGTCCATATTTTTGAAATCGTATCTATATTATGCACGCCTCTTATTGTTTTTCCATCATGCGAATAAATGATTCATGTAAAAAAGTTTATTTTAATAATATTAATCCGTTACCATTATTTAAATTTAATAAGTAAATAAAACAATATGGATTCCTCATTTTGTGATAAAATCTAATTCTTACATATCCCGAAAGTAACTTCGAACTTCCATATACATATGTCCCTATTCCTCTTCTCTTGCTAACCAACCACACTTAACTCTTCGTTCTATGGAACGCTACAGTCTGCACCTACACTTGCCTGTACGCCCGACCAGGGACATAAGTCAGATATTTAGTGAACGCAACACTAGAATTACGGGAGGAGTCATTTTAACCCCAAGCAAACTTTTTTTTGCTAACTGCTCCTCTGTATTTTCATAAATAGCTTAATCATCCTTGACTTTTCCTTGATCATCGTACTGTGTAATAATATAAACATTTCAAAAAAAACGATATTTTTTAAAACTCAAACAAAAGGGTTATGCTCAAAAGTGTTGGCAGGTGTCATTTTAACCCTTTTGAGGATAAAAAGAAATGAAAATACAGTAACTGAAACTATAACAGAGCAGAAACTCAAAAATGCGTCTTGGGACATATATTGCAAGAACTTGAAGCATTCATAATGTTTTTGTACATAAAAGGGATCATTTGTCGCTAGTTTCTGAAATGCAACTGAAACAGTACTGGTTATTTTCAGAGTATATTTATTTTCTAAAATACTGCATTTTGTATTCTTAAAATCCTTTAAATAATTCCTTCCTTTAAATAAACTTTATTATAATAAATATGTTTATTTTAAATTACTTATGACAATTATATAGTATTATGTAGGCAAATAAACGGCCTATGCAGATTACTTCTCAGAGTGTCAAAATAATCAACCTCCGTAATTCTAGTGTTAATATTAAGTGCATGCATAAGAGAATTTTAGATCATCAATTAAATCGTATATTTTAGACAAAGTAGGAACTCAGACTGACCGCAGAAATACCAAAGCTTTTGTTCCATCATCATTTTTCCCTAATAAAGTAGATGTTGAAGTTAAGAAACAAGATATCATGAAATTATGTATCGTTTTGTGAAAAAAACTAGACAAATTACAATTTTTACTGTGTACTTTAATTTTAAACTATTTTTAACATTTCCTCCTATTTACCATTACTTGCCACTGTTATCTATTTCACTCTACTTATGAGACAAGGAGCAGAATTTTTTTCATCAGTCAGCGTCAGCGATTGAAAATAAAAAAACTACGAGGTAAATCGACATTAGATTGATGGTAAAATCAGCACAGAGAACGGCTTTAAAATGAGAGTCAATGAAAGTGCATGGTACATGCGGATTAAACCCAGAAAATACGGTACAAATCTTCGTTAACTGAAATTTAAGATTGTTTTCTTTAAAAAATTACGGTTTTCTTCTCCCTTAACTGAGAAATAGTGTGCAGACTTTCTTAAGAATCTGCGACGCATGTCGCAGCGTCACGCAGTTTCTGCTACCGGGCTTGTGAGATGGAAGGGGTGTAAAAATATGCAATAAAACAGTAAAAGTTTTACCGAGAAGTAAGATTTTTTCTTTTTAATTATAACTGGAAATGTGAAAAGCGTTTTTTTTTTTTTTTTTTTTTTTTTTTTTTTAATGTAAAAACTCAATTGTTGGGTTTTGCTCGCTGGGTATAAAATTATATAAGGCTAAGATTTTGTTCAAAACTGCCTGTTTCTTACCCTCTGAACACCCCCCCCCCTTATTTATTTATTTATTTTTATTTTTTTTTTTTTTTTTTGTCTTTTACGTTTATTCTAAAAATAACGAGAACTTTGAATTGTATGGTGATAGGTAATTTAACTGACTCATACTTTTTAACTAGAAATTCGCATTTGATATTTTATATTTTTCTATCGACTTATTCAGTGTTAAGGAACTTTTTTCTCTAAATATAATAAAATTGAGTTGGAAGCTAAAAGAAACATAAGATAAGTCATTTAATTTCAACCTCAAAGACATCTGTATTTATTAAAATAAATCATAAATAACATAAATCGACAATAAAATAGAATGTAAAACTGCAATGTCACTGAAAGTATGAAAAAGCGATGGTTAATTTGAATACATTTTTTCTCATTTAAAATGCAATGTAGAAATCTTCAGTTATAGCGGTTTTAATATTTTAATGATGGGATCATTTTTCATCAATTTTCTAGTGCCGCAAAATGGGGTAACTTTGGGACACTTCAAAGTTTTACTTTGTTCCCATTATTATTTTTAAGTAAAATAGTTTGAAAAATCATTTATATGTCAGTTTAGTATTTCTCTGATAAGATATGGAAAAGTAATAACTCTATATTTTTTATTTGTCCCAATCTTACCCCATTAATTGAGTTAACATTAGGCCAATGCTTTATCACCATTAAACACAGTAGGGTAGACCGACCAGTGAATGAACAGTTAAGCACTATTTCATTTTTTAAAAATCCTAATAATTTTAAATTCTATACTATATAGATTGTGATAGCTAAGACATTTTAATTGATCTATGTAAATATCTCTAAAAAATCGCGGGAACTTAAATGGTTCCGCTTCCGACTTTTTTAAGTGTTTAAAGAAAAAATGGCACAAAGACCCAGTGAATGAACACCTCGAACCAGTAAATGAACACAAATTGGTCCAGTCAATGAACATGATAAATTTTGATTCAAAAAGAAACTAAGTTTCTTTGAGATCTATCTATCTATCTATCTATCACTATCTATATCTATTTATCTAACTATTTATATAACTATTTATAGCTATCCATATATATATCTACTTATCTATCTATATATCTATCTATTTATATATCGTATCTATCTATCTCTATGTCTATTTACCTATTTATCAACGTACTTATCTATTTTTCTATCTATCTATCTACTTATCTATCTATCTACTTATCTCTCTACTTGTCTACTTATCTATACATATATCTACTTATCTATCTGTCTATCTACCTATTTATCTGTCTGTACATCTAAATATCTACCAATCTATTATCCTAATCAATCTATTTATCTATCTATCTCCCTGCTTTTTTACCTGTCTGTCTACCTATCTATATCTATCCACCAATCTATATCTATTGATCTATCTACCTGTCTATATATATTTAACTACTATCTATCTCTATATCAGTCTCTCTACCTAGTTATCTATCTCTATATTAGTCTCTCTATCTACCTATCTATATATTAACCACTACCTATCTAAGATAAATAAATACCTTTGTGCTGAACAGTAAAGTAAGACAAAACAACGTAAGTAGAAGCACAAATTTGTACGTTGTTTTGTCTTACTTTACACTACCTATTTATCTATCAATAAATCTATCGATCTATCTATCTACCAACCTATTCTATCTCTATATTTATCTAGCTATATATCTATTTACCTCTTATTTTTTATATATCTATCTCTATATCTTCCTCTATCTATTTATCTATCTATATACAAACATACATACATATCTACCTATCTATTCTCTCTCTTTGTATATATATTTCTATTTCTCTATCTCTCTATCTATGTGTCTATCTATCAAGAGAGATAAAGATAAAGAAAGATAGATGTAGGTAGGTAGGTTAATATACAGATAGAGATAGATAAAAGATAAAACTCAGTGAAAAGTGCATTGTTTACAAAGACAAAAATAAAGAAATTATAAAATATATAATGAAATCTTTACTAATAATAAAGCTGAAAGTCTCTGTCTGTCAGGATCTCAGTGACGCGCATAGCGCCCAGACCGTGCGGCCGATTTTCATGAAATTTGGCACAAAGTTAGTTTGTAGCATAGGGGCGTGCACCTCGAAGCGATTTTTCGAAAATTCGATGTGGTTCTTTTTCTATTCCAATTTTAAGAGCATTTTCCCGAGAAAAATTATCGTAAAATGGACGAGTAAATTACCAAGTTATCATGACGTGGAACAGTAACATGGGCAAGCCAACTGGCGAGAAATTCACCATACATTATTTGTAAATATACATGCGAACCAAAAGACTTTTTAAGTTTTCTACTACGGCAAAGCCGTGCGGGTACCACTAGTATTTTATAAAATAAACTCATTCACTAACATTGTAAGAGCATTGAGTGCAGCATTGAGCCTTCTAGTTTTTATTAGTATTAAGTCAAATACGCTAAAAAAAAATTCAAGTTAATCGATATGTCTTAAATACAACTTGAATGACTATCACTACTGCTTGGAGAGTGAATTAACCTTTTACATTTGGCTAGAATTTATGTTTTACTTGCACTTTTCCTTAAGTTATGTTTGGAATTTAGCTCTATAATTATTTTTTTTAATTAAGTTTCTCGTTCGTTTTTCCTATTCCTATTCAGAGCCACAACTGACTACAACTGTATTTATGTCGAGGACTGCATACTAAGTGCCTTGCCTCCATTATTTTATATACCGATAGATGGCAGCACCATCACCGGATCGAACAGTTTATGAGAATTTAGAACTAGTACAGGTGCTAATAGCTACCTGGTGCTAGCACCCCCAGAGGTATCGTTTCACTTGGAGGACATTGAGACCATGAGCATATTTAACGTCGCCCAGTCCCCTTTACTGACGACGGTGGGTCTTCGACCATCGAGGTTCGAACCCAGGACCCTCCAGCCCCGAATCCGACACTCTACCGATCGGGCTACCACGGCCATCATAAGATGAACGAATAAATTACGAAATCATCATAACGTGGAACCGTAACATGGGCACAAGCCAATTGGCGAGATACGAAATTATCATAACGTGGAATCGTAACTTGAGTACAAGCCGACTGGTGAGAGAATTTACCATACATTATTTGTAAATATACAGACGAACCAAAAGACCTTTTAATTTTTCTATTACGGGCAAAGCCGTGCGGGTACCACTAGTACATAAATAAATAAGCATATAAATCTATCTGCATTACAAAAAAGTACGAAAATTAAAATATCTCAAAGAAACTTCAAATTTCTTTTTAAATCAAAAGACATTTTGCCATTGTTCATTCACTGGGTTTTCGCAATTTTTTGGACCCAGTGGCTGAACACCCCTCTACCTGAAAATCTACGCATTCTGCATTGACTGAAACAATTTAAATCCATAGCCTAAATATGTATACTTAATTTTTTTTCGTAAAGTTAAAAAATAAAATTTTTCAATAAAAATAATATTTATCAAAATAATTGCTAGCATGAAACCAGCCTTATTATTTTGAAAGAGAAAAGGAACGATTCACGGCAGTAAAACTTTCAAATTTTTTTCAGGAAAAAAATACGTATCCAAAGTAACCAATCAGGTGTCAGATAGCTTAGAATATCAATAAAGAACACTTTTGTAGTAAATTTATTTAGAAAAAAAATTTTGGAAGCTTATTACTTCCTTTTACAAAAAAGGAAGTATTGTATTCGCGAAAAAATTTTCACTCAAAAATCGCCCTTAATTTCCATTTTGCTCACCCCCAAATGAATGTTGAGTTTTTTTTTTCGATTCGACCACATGCGGAAAAGTGCCTAAGAATGTATAGACACGCGAAATATCCATTTTGACCATCACCGAGGTAATTACAACGACTTTTCTCGTGACGTCTGTATGTATGTGCGTATGTGCGTATGTATCTCGCATAACTCAAAAATGGTATGTCCTAGAAAGTTGAAATTTGGTACATAGACTCGTAGTGGGGTCTAGTTGTGCACCTCCCCTTTTGGTTGCTTTCGGATGTTACTAAGGGGGTCTTTTGCACCTTTTTGGGGGGAAATCATTGTTAATTTCGATGTAAACTCAAGTGGCGTTATAATTTGTCGGACACTTGGCGATATATCGCCAGTCTTTTGGTTGCCAAGTTTTGTCGCCAACTTGGCGAAAAATTTGGCAATTTTTTTTTTTTTTTAAATCTGCTTTCAATGTGGCCATTGCTAGTGATATTTAAAGAGTTAGAGAGAGAATCCCATTAAAATTGCAATAATAGGGAAATAGCATTAAATTGGTGTAAAAGGAAGTCATGTGATGCACACATCAGCTCGTTTTTTTTTAAAACAATGACGCGCTGTTCATTCACTGGGTGGTGTTCACTCACTGGTCGGTCTACCCTAGTAAACATGACTTTGTGTCAATGTTATCCCACTATTATTATATCTGTGCATTATCTACATTAGAAACAACAAGGGAAATGAGTTTGTATCAATCCTAGAATATTATATTTAGCAGGTCATATGAACAATACACTCCAATTAATGGGTAAAACTCAAGATCACATTATTTTTAACTGTGCTTTGAATTTTTTCTAAACAAGCAGATAGTGTAACTTTGTAAAGTTTAGTTTTTGTCAACTAAAGTCAAAATATCACTGTAAACTTTAACTTTGAAGGTGTCCCAGTCCCAGAGTTACCCAGTGAAAAGATGAAAGTTTACAAGATAGAGGTTATAAAACATAAAATTTATCACAGCATGGTTACTTTTGTATAAATCACTTCAGGAAATATTTATTGATGTGTATACAGACCTGAATGTAATTTGGTGCGAGCAGCTCTTGAGGCACAAGTGAAAGTTTCACGAAGACAAGAATTTTGAAAAGCAAACAGCGAGAATAAATTTGCTGCCACAACAAGTACAGACTAGGACAGGGTGGACTAGGGTTCTGACAACTGCCGTCACCGTCAGCTAGTTACACAATACAGGTCTAATTCAACAGACGATTGATTGCAGACTAATCGAAAGGAGTGTGTCTCACGGAGAACCCCGTAAACTAAAACATACCCACTGTCCCAAAGTAAGTCACTCAGTCCCGAAGTTACGCCATTTTAAGGTATTTAGAAAAGCTTTTAAATGCAATTGGTTTGACGTTATTTCTAACTTTAAAATGGTGTTAATTTTCTGGTAGAGTTAAACCAGCTATGAGAACAACCTGCAAACCTCAAAATGTATATGTTCCTATTGAAATGAGCAACGTAAAGAGCACTTTCATTTATAAATTCAACGTAAATTTTACTTTCGGTTTTATTTTACTACGATTTTGATACTTTTTGAAAATTGAATCTAGGTTATAAATCTAGTATATATATATATATATATATATATATATATATATATATATATATATATATATATATAGTAATATATATATATATATATATATATATATATATATATATATATATATATATATATATATATATATATATATAGTATATATATAGTATTTTGTACAATATTTAATAAAACCTTTTGCTGAAAAAAAAACTATTTTAAATGAACACAGTTTACACTAAATAACGAATAAATATGTGCTGAAAATTAAAATAATCAGTTATCCAGCGTTTTGAAGACCAAAACAAATGCAAATTACTGCAGACACGTGTTTCGGTGTTACAAGGAACACGTTTTTCAATGCAAAGCAGTGTGAGCTTCTAGATGAAAAGTCTTCCGAGAAAAGCCAAACTGATTATTTTAACAGTTTACACTGTTTCTGAGATTGCGCTGGAGAACAGAGATTTTAGGGACTTAGATACGTGACTTGCTTCTGACTAACTTTTGACTCTTAAGTCTAAAAACATTCTCAATTTGTTTCCTTCTCGTCAAGCATTTACGCTACATTTTATGCTATGTTTTTTTTTCTCGAATATTACCTCGCATCAGAAGTCTCAATTTGATCATGCTTAGCAGCTAAAAACGAGACCTAAAGTTGGCAAAGAATTCTAAATTTCCAAATTGGAAACGTATTTTGGATGTTTTTCCTTTCCTTACGGACAGCAAATGAAAGCAAAGAATGTTCGAAGCAAAACTTTACATCTTAAATAAATTATCTAGACGCAATTCAACCATTGTTTTCATTTGGTATAATTCGTGTTCTTACATTAAACTTTAACAAATTGAAAAATTTTACAAATTGAAAGAAACTTCTAAACTACAATATCATTCTTAAAAAAGTCTAATAAACACTGCAAAATTAATTTATTTTCAACAAGCCTTGTTTCATTTATTGAATTAGTTAATTACTTCTATTAATTTTCATTTTTTGATTACGATACATGACTATTACTGAATTTTCTCGCATAAACATTTAATATTTCTCGAAACAAATCTTAGACTGCCCAATTATCTTAACTTTTACTTTTAAATCTTTGTAACATATGTTACATATCAGTTTGATGATTATTAATAAAATCACAGTTTCAACTTTATCTATGAAAACTACGGCTTACTTTCTCACGAATTATCTAAGCACAGAAAATCCACATGGGAAACCAGATTTCATTAAGCTGATATTGTATTATCTATATGCATAAAAAGGGTGGAGACAAATTTTATGTCTCTTTGAAATTTCAGGAAAGCATTAGGCAATCCCTGGCATTTAGAAGTTTGACTCCGGTAAGATATTAAAACTTATATGAATAGAATACAATTTCCTTCATCTGCGCATCTATTCTTAAATTTCACACTAAAATTTTATTCATAGCCTAAATGAGAGTATTTTTAGTGTCCTTTAATTCTAGTTTGATGAAAATATTTTATGGAAAATATAGGTGTACTAAAGATATGCAGGAGAGACGTAGGAGTCAATACCGAGTTCGGGGATCAATAGTAGGATTACCAATACGTTGTGTTATAGCAATGTTGAATACATAGTATGAGATTAAATGTTGAAGATGAATGTTTTTTTAATGAAAGTACTGCAACCTCAATTAATAATTTTATAAGAATGAGTTTATTCACTGTTTAGTTACCTATTTCAATCTGAATGAATTAAAAAACTCTGCACAAAAGGTTTTTAAATTCATAAGAATTTTTGTTCGATTCAAGCGTATTAGTAATGAGATTATATTATAATATTTCATATATATGTGGGAGTGGGTGTGTATGCACTACATACACATGCCGAAGTTTGATATTTATTTTTGGTACCTATCTTTATCTAATAACATTTTTGGAAGATAAAGAAAATTGATGTTTGATATGCAATTTATTACTATTTTATTCATAAAATATTAAGATAGTTTCTTTAGGATTTAAATGTTTAGTAATACTAATCATCCGCTGGAAGTGTAATTATTTTAATTAACTTGGAAGTATTTACTTTTTGTTAGCACTATCTTTCAAATTCCCTAGTAATTTGACATTTTCTGTAAAACACTCGTTTCGTTCTTTGGCTAATTTTATTATTTATTAACTTTCTTTAAATTAAAAACTGCATGCAAATGAGGACACTGAAAATGGAGCATTTCCTATCATTTATCGCATTATAATAAATCGAAATCGAACGCCTACATTAAAATAAAATTAATATATCGAGCCAATTACTGCAGATGACATACTAGAAAAGTACTGTAAGTGACAAAAACTGAATTAGTTTTAAGCCGGTTCTGGAATGCGTGTCCCCCCCCCCCTTTTTTTTTGTCCCTGAGAAATAGGGTTTTTGCACGGAAGAAAACAGAACTAGAGATTACGCCTACCGTAATAAAGGAAATTGGCAATTAATTTATGAAACGTTGAGAAGTATAAAGCAGCTTTTAATAATTTTATTTTAATATCAGAAACTTCAAAGTGAAAAATATGTCATTAAGATTTTATATTTTTTGGTACTGTTATATTTGCATAAAACTATAGCACATTTTTATGCTAGATAAGGACGTTTTATGGAGTTTTGATTATAACATTTCAATATTGGCTAATAGCATGTAGGGGGAGCTATCATCGAATGAAAATTGCGTGCATGAAAGAAAAAGCTCGCTGGGGCGCCATGAGGAGTGTGCTAAATATCTCAACACCGTTGGTTTAAAAAACACATTGTCAGTCCTAATGTGATATTTTATATTCATATAAAAACTATTATGACCAAAGCTAACAACCCAAAAAGGTAAATGTGGCTGCGCAAATGTTTGGCATGAAGTTGAAAATCATCTAAATCCAACGAATGGAAGATGCATACGTAGAACTGTTGCACTAAAAAAACCTTTTTGAGATAATGATCAAGATTTAAAAAAAAAAAAAAAAAAAAAAAAACTTTTTTTTTAATGAATTGTCTTTATCAGTGCAAGTCTTTATAAACACACTGCACGGTATTACTATTTCAAAGACTACTTTTTGAGATCAGCTATAATAAGTAATATTCGTTTTATTTTCTGGATAGGTTACCTATTGAAATGGAATTTTTTTTAATCTTATTTTTTACGAAAGTATCAACTGATATAAATTACATTCCTTCAAAATGCTCTTCTAATGGTTGAAATTAACTATGGAGAACCACAATGTGCAAACACTTTAATTTAAAAGCCTAGTTGAATAGAAAATTATATCGATCCTTACGTTTTCAAAAGATATAAAGACTAAAGAATTCCCTCTTAATACGGGTATTTTAAGTCTCTAAAATATAAATTGATTCAAAAACATGCAATTTTAATGCAACAAATTACTTAAGAGTTCAATTCCGTAACTGGTAGTTAAAAGGCACCATGTCACAAAAACAAAATTCTCCTAGGGGTGTGTTTAAAATTATTTTGCGTCAAAACCAGAATGTGAAATGTGCCAGCAAGTGCTGTTTTCCATTACCTATCTAGTTTAATATTTTCCCAATCCATTTAGTCGCGTACGACACTTTTGAACATATTTTTGCATTTTATTCCGGAACTTCAAGAGCTTGGTTTTTAATTGTCACATATTTGAATGTAAGGAACTATTCTGCCGTGTGCAGGTAAAGGGCAGTAACTGCAAAAAAAAATTTTTTTTTTTTTTTTTTTGCATTTTTGTCATTTATTGTACGTTATCTTTATTGTCCAAGCTCACTTATTTGGATTCCGCTGAAAAAAAGGCGTGAAAAAGACTTCTAATTCCAACGTTTCCCTATTGTTAGTGTTGAATCCTAAACGCGTTTCTTCAAATATCTCGAAAACGCATTTCTGCAGATACTGCCGATTACCTGCACACAGCAGTATTATGTACGACAATATGAATTATCAACTCTTTAATATAGTTTTTGCTCTTGAAAAATAATGGTTTTTATGTGTTGCGGGTGTAGGGAAGAGTGTTGTATCTAGGGTCGCTTGTATCTTGGGACACTCCTAATTTCTAAGAATCTATTTTTAGCAGCCATGTTTTTTTGTAATCTCTAATAGTAACTTTTACCATTAAATGGTCCCATAGTAGCAATCAGCATTAAATGAGTTAACTTTCTGGTTTTGTGAGATAAATAAAATTTCATGATTCCAAAGCAAATATTTTCTTCATATTTATTTTATTTTCAATCTTTGTATTCATAAAACTAATCAATTGAATTTTATTTTGTTGTAAAAAAGAAGTACTTCCAATTATTTTGGTTATAGAAAATAATGATAGTGCATCTAGATATTGACCATAAATTTGGTCTTTCGTAAACCACGTGGTGATTGTATCTTGGGACAGCCAAACATATTGTACCTTAAGACACGTCCCAAGATACAACATATGCATGGTTTTTAAAAACTAAGAGATGTTGAGGAAAATATGGAAAGAAGTTTCAATCTGATGTAGTCTTTTAAACACATTTAATGTTAGATACTAATTCATTAATTCATTATTCATAATTCATTATTCATTATTTAATTCATTACCTTGAAAAAAATTATTTATCATTACTTTATTTATTTATTTATTTATTTTTGTTTTTGGTGAAAATTGGTTTAAGTATTTGCCTGTTTCCTGAATCATGAAGATTTTCCTATGGTACAGCAGGATGTGTCCCAAGGTACAACAGGATGTTGTACCTGACCTTTGGACAGTTTGGAACTCTTACTTTAAATGGCTGGCAATATTTTAGTTTCAAACTGTCTGAATTTAAAAAAATAAACTGCAGAGATATATGTTGGGGTATTGTAATGTGACTTATAGATTTTAAATTTGATTTAAATAATTGACGTTAAAAATTAAAACATGAAAAGCGTCCTGAGGTACAACACTTTCTCCTACAGTCACACACACAACATTTTTTAAAGTGAAAAATTTATTATTATTTTTTAAGTTGAAACATTTTATTACGATACATAATGACTTCTTATATTTACATCTATGAAAATAAAAACATGTTTGAAGTTACGAGAATAAAATACAAATGTATACATAAAAGTGTCATACCCGTGGAAATGGGATTGAACGAATTTATTGTGGTACTTTATAACTTCTTAATAGATAACAAAAAAATAAGTAAATTTGAAACACAAAAGTGGTTATTGCACCCATACCTCCCAGGTGCTGACCGATTACTATGCTTTTAACTTTATATTTACTCACTATTTCCTTTTTTTCCCTTAAGGTCCCTGTTTGGTCAAGAGTTATCGAAATGCACTTCCAACTGTTTGGCTGCGTTCTCGTAGCGGTTCTTCTGCAAGCTGTATATGTTTCAGCAGCAGGTACTTAAAAAAATTAAACTACTTCTACATTTATTTAGTAATTTAATCTTTTTAAAGTATAAATTCTCAGTTGCTATCAAGTTGCTGAGAACATATTAGCATCAGGTACAAGCAAAATATTTTTGTCAACAATAAATTTTTAGCTTTAATGATTAAAATAAGTTTAATTTGGTTACTAAAAGCTATTAATGTAGTGTGTACGTTTAAGAATCTTCTCTAATGAAATTATGAAAAATAACAAACATATTGCTCTAATAACATAAAATATTATTGGGCAGGGGTTGTAACTGTTTCAGTGGATGTGCCGTGAAACCCTCTTCAGACTGTTGACTTCTAATTTGATTCAAAAGCTTAAAACAATCAAACTAAATTATAATATTTAACAATATGGTTTCAAATATTAAGTTGTAAATTTTAAAAAGTCCACTAATATGAATGATTAAGGAAGGGTAGGGCCTTTTAAGCTCTGACACGGAGAAGTTTTGGTGACAACAATGTAAAAACTTTTGAGTACACCAAAATAATGGTGCTTATTTGCTAGATTTAACGGATTGTGCATAATTTGACTACACTTTGGTGCAACATATGGAAGAAAATACCAAAACTCGGATATGTTTAACACAACTATTGCACCACTTTCTGTAGCCAGCAAACTGGCACAATCTTTTGGAGCAACATGCCACTTTTTTTTAGTGTATGCTTAACTAGCTATATTAAACTGCGGCCTCTAAATCCGTAAAAAAATTCTTGCATTGAAAACGGCCATGAACGCCTTTGTTCTTAAAAAAGTAAGTGGCGTACTGTAATGAACTTTACAGTTTCACGGGAAACTTTGCCGTTATAAAGCGCTAATGACAACACTAGAGTTTTGAATAATTTTGCATAATTTACATGGTTAATCACTCGTTGAAGCACTAATCGCAGAACAGGGTAACTTGTCGCAGCGTAACTTTAGTTGTAGAACAGTGCATTACCCTTGTAGAAAAACTTTCAACATGCTTTGTGAAAAGGATATTTCGTTCAGAGGTTCGAATGTGCCAATGAGCAAATTTTGTCATGCTCATCGTTTCAGCGGCATTTAGGGTTGTGCAGTCAATTTGCACCTCGAATTCCATTCACAAATTTCAAAGTTATCGCACTGTAACAGTCAGCTGTACGTTGTTTAAAATCATCACAATCTTCAGCACATACCTTCTAACAACGAAATGTACAAATTTGATTTGATTGGTTCCGCGGATTGGTAGCTCGGATTTCATAGGTAGGAGGAGTTTTTTTTGGACTACTAATGCATGCTATTATTTTTTAGCACACGTTTTGCCACTTCATTAAAATGAATTTATTTCTAACGGATGTTTCAGTGAAAATCTGATGTGGACACTACATTACTTTCTTGTACGCACAATAAAGAATATACTTTTAATAAAATATTTACGTACAGCTCTCAAAATCAAAATACTTCGCTATAGTAAAACATCCGTGTAAAAAGTATTAATAAGAAAATGATGAGTATGCCTCCGAGAAATGGAGCAAAATATCCATTTAAATGTAGAGATAGATTAAGTGAAATTTCGGAGAACATAACTTCAATCAAAAACGAGTTGAAATTACCACGAAAACAACAAAAAAAAAAAAAATAGAACCGTTGATTGCAACCAAAACTGAAAGCGCCCAACAGGACTCTATACAGGTCTTTCTTCGAAATTTCAACCTTATGTGACTGATCATTTTTGATCTATGTCAAAATAATACACAAGCATAAAAGTACGTAAAAACATACGGGCGTTAGATTGCCAGAACACCACAGACTAACCACTGGCTTTATTTTTGATTTCAGAGGATGCTTGCAACGAATATGTAGATGCCGTCATTGGTGCACTGAAGGAAGATGATGAACATTTCCGAGACCCTTACCCCATGCCAGATATGTCCATCGAAATCTGGAGAAAGATGCTTTTTGTCAACCATTCAGGAATCATTGGTATAACAGACGGTAAAATCTACGGTCTTAAAACCCTCCACCGAAGTGGTGACGTCATGGCTAACCGTAAGGGACATTTCCGTCTCAGAATCCCTCTCGGAGCTGGAGAAGTCAAAATGAACACCTCTGCTAAGATCCAGATTTTGGGCTTAGGACCTGTGGTAAAAATCACCGCCAAGCACACTTTCGTGGCCATGACTCTTGACATGGTACAGACGGATCCAACCAACAACCCCAGTGTGGAAAATTTCAGAATTGACAGGACTGAAGGATCCAAAGTAGATGTCAAAGGCATGGGACCCCTCAGTTTCCTCCTTGCCCAAGTCACCAAGATCATTCTCGCTCTGTTTGGTAAACAAATTCGACAAGGAATTGAAGGCAGAATGGGAGAGTTCCTCGCTGAGAAACTTCAACAGTTCGTCATCCCAGAGGAATGCGTTAATGGACTTTTCTAAACAAGCCAGGATTTGTATTTCACGATTGACTTCTACCGATTGTTGATCGGATGTTAATGTAAGAAAATTATAAAAATAAAAGGATCAAACCTTTTGAATGCTTTCATTTTATTATTATTTGCTGTACACTTGAAAACAATTGGAAGAAAATTACATACATAATTATGTATGTGTTAGACTGAAAGATCGAAATTTGAGAATGTCAATATTCTTTGGTGTGCAAACGGACCGGTGAATAAACTATTCGTTCTTTCGCTAATGCCTTTGCTGTGTGAATGTTGACATTCACCGGCGAGTGTCGACATTTAGAATTTTAGTTTTTCTCAATAACGCTATATATATATATATATATATATATATATATATATATATATATATATATATATATATATATATATGTGTGTGTGTGTGTGTGTGTGTGTGTACACTGCCCTACAGAAACACTGCATCATCAGAAAAAAAAATCACATTTTATTTGTTCCGTAACATTTGCCACATAGATGGTAAGCTTCAGCTAACATGGTTCAGTAAACATTAAATCTCCATTGCATTTACGGGACTAGCAAAAATTGATGAAACAATAGCAATTTCTGATCATTCTTCATCGTAAATAGATGGGATAAGCTGTAAATTTCAGCAATTAGTTAACTTACGATGAGCAGTAGTTTTATTTTCGCGAAAGTATCACTTATATTAACGAAGATATTAGGATTTCTTTTAAAAAATCAGTTTCGTCCGCCAGTTTGTGGCTCATAACAAGTAGAGTTTTTTGTCCTGGCTTACCACATTTTCAGAAAACCTGATAGCATACAAGAGAATCATTATTCTGAAGTTTGAAAATTTGATGAACTATAAACATTGAAAGCAATTAATTTTTCATTGAGCATGCGCAAAAAAGATAGCAATTTATAACTTTCAAAATTTCTTTGGCAATAGCTTTGGCAGCTTATAAAAGTACTTCAGTTTAATGTCATAAAAACTTAAAATATATCGGCGACCTAATGAACCGAATTTCAATCATTCTCGGGTGGGTGACGAACCGTAAGGGATCGTTCACAAATAACCTGATTTTTTTTCACGAATCGCCCTGAATGACTGCGGACAGTTGTTTAAAATTTATGAACAATCCCTTACGATCCCTTAGCGAATGTTAATTGACGTTTTAATTAATATTTCTGCTAAAGTAACTATGAAAGAAAAAAAAGGAAGCTACATTCCTTCAAACGGAATGTTTAAATGTGGAGCATCGCTTTAAATACTCGATTGACTTAATCCATTTTTGCTCAAACCAAACACTATAACCAAGTGGCGTACTGCTGTATAACTTTTGGAATGGGGCAACATTGCTAGAAATCGACATTTCAGTTAATAACTCTACTAATTGAAGTCGTATGCAGTTGAGACTAGGGCTGTTCATGATCCTCGAAAATTTTCAAATTTTTTGATACCTGGTTTATTCTTCTAGCCACTACGGTTCTCGAGGAGTCGAGGGGGAAGTCCCATGGATAAATAGATAGATAGGTGCTGCCGGATATTAATGTATAAGATTTATAGTTAGAAATTTCTTATGGTGCAATTAAGTACGATGTCTAGCATCTGGCATCACTAACATAATTTAATGAGAAACATTATCCGAACGTGTATTTCTAATTTTATTTTAGTGAAGTTGAATGTTATAATATCAGTGTTATTAAGCACACATTTAAAAAACATATTGCGTAGACTGTTGAAACTGCGGGTTGCATCTAGCACCTTTTAAAGTGAAACGCTTGAAGCACCAGCGGCACCCCTTTAAGGTTACCATTTTGTCTTCCTATGGCACTCTATGGACCCTTATGGCACCTCATAGCCACAAATGGCACCATTAAAGGGTTTTTGTTTTATCTTGGCTCGCTGTGGGGCACTGCTGGTACTACCAGCCTTTCTCCATTAATAATTGTCATATGCAACCCGCAATTTCAATAGTTTACATGTGTTTTGGATAAGAAAGGAATCTCTTATCTCAATGTTTTCTGCTTCTGATGGTAAGCAAGCAGTCACAAAAAGGTTTGTATTCTTTATGATTGTTCTTTGTTCAAACAACTGAAGGTCTGTTGCGAAACATTGAGAAACAATCTGCTGCCGAGATAGACTATTTGGGACAGGGAAAAGAGCAAAAATTTTGAAAAGATCCGAGACCGTTCATCCAGCACAAAGAAACAAAAATATGTTTACCTCATCTATCTTTACCTATTATTCCCATAAAATCTAATACCACAAAAAGATGCCAAAGAGATATCTGAAAAAAGCAAGGCAGGGTACATAACAAACCCATATGCATGTTCTGTTTTGACCTACAAGATGTTTATTTTCGCAACCGTTAGTCCTAGATGTATGCTTCCAATTGCAAAAATGTTCGAAATCAGATGCAGAGTTAAGACATTGAAAGTTTGAAGTAAAAATAAAAATAAGTCAAAAAATACAAAATTTTACTTTTTATACGGGCCCCAGGTCCCCTTATGTATATTAACGGAAATAATCTGCATTAAAAAATAATTCCAACACAGAAAGTTTGAAATTAGTATTACCAATATTCACCGAGATATGAAACGCAGCGTTTTGTGACTTACACCACTTTTCACTTGCTGTCAATAACACCTTTTGGGGGGAAATATAGCAGTTAACAAGTGTTTAAAATTACATTTCTGCATAGAGTGTGGTATTTCAAGTTAATCGAGGTTTTGTAGTGTGTTTTTGCATATCACGACACAACATTTGCATTTATTTTTGAATAGCAATGGAAAAAAACCAAGTACCTTGTTTTTCTTACTTTGACGACCTGTCATTCTTCTGAAAGAGCGATAAGTTCCTATCTCATTTTCTGTATGGTCCCTTAAAACTTTGAACTGGAATATCTCCTTGCGTTTTGGTAGCACAAGTGCCAAGTTTTTTGTGTCAGTAATAGTTTTCAATGGATATTATTTCTTTAAATACTAGTTAGGGGACCTAGGACCCGTAAAAAAAGTTAAATTTTGTATTTTTGGTTCATTTTTATTTTTGCTTCAAGCTTTCAATTTCTTAACTCTAGCTGATTTTGAAAAAAATTTCAATTGGAAGTATACATCTAGGACTAACGGTTGCGGAAATAAAGGTCTTGCAGGTTAAAACGAAACACCCTGTATATATATATATATATATATATATATATATATATATATATATATATATATATATATATATATATATATATATTATATATTATGTATAATAAAATAAGATGTTTGTGTGTGTGTGTGTGGCGCGCTTCCCGGGAAAACGGTAAGGCCTAGAAAGATGAAATTTGGTATACAGGTACAGTTTTGGCCGAAGATGTGCACCTCGGGCTTCGATTTTTGATATTTTGATTAGAAAAAAAGTTATTTAATGTTTTATGTGTTTTTTTGCACTTTTTAGTACTTTTTACCTCACAGACCCCGAAGCAATCGTAACACACAAATATTTTTTGTACTATAGTGTAGAAAATTTATTTTTAAATATGTTAAATGAAAAATTTTTGAAGATTGAGCAATTTTTGTATTTTTTATGAATTTTTGAAAAAACCTTTAATTTGCATTTTTTTCTGGGTTTTATTTTTTTCTAATATCATCCTGCGAGAAGAATCAAAGTCTCATTTCTGAAATTTAAGTTGGTAATAGTAAAAACATTTCGCCCTCTTCAGAAAAAAAAATGTTCTTAAAAATACGCAATAGGTTTTTTTTTTACAATTTTTTTAATGATGAACACATCATGTCTTTACACGCATCGGGCGAAAAAAGCGTTCTTCAATCTTTTATGCTTGTGACGTCACTACTTGGATTTCGATTCGATATTTACGATGGAATCTCAATCGCAAGCAATGTTAATCTTTTTTTTTACTATTAAGCTGACTTATACATTTTATGACGTGATGACCACGTGTTTTTCCGGCAGCGTTTGCTTTTTTTCTTTCCTTTTTTTTTATTTAGGGATTGCATTTATTTCTTTTTCCATCCCCCCCCCCCAGCTGGATCTTTTGCTGTTTCTGTATTACGTTACATTTCATAGTTGTGCGCATTTAATTCAATAAAAGCAGCGAGATTTTTTTATCTTTGTCAAACGCTACTTTTTGCACACTACGGGAAATTTGAGCTTTTTTTTTTTTTTTTTTGCTTTACTTAAGTTAAAAAAAAGCGGTTTTTTGAGTGATCTTTGTTTTTATTAGGAGATGGGCGGGGAGGTTAAAATAAATCGAGATGGATAAAAAAAATTTAGAGATAGATCGTAAAGGTAGATAGCCGCCGAAGGCGGCAATCTTGGCGTAAAAATGTGAATGGCACAAAGAAAGATAGAGATAGATTGATTAATACTGCTACCGATTTTATTTAAACAGCCGCCGAAGGAGGCAAACTTGAAGTAAAAAGGTAAATGACAAGTTAGCCAAACATCCGCCGTAGGTGGCTGCTTGCACAGAAAGGCGAATGGCGTAAGAAGTCGAACCAGCTGGTCGCCGCAGGCGGCTAGTATATATATATTCTGAGTGATACGCTGCAGAAAGTATTTTTTCCTCCAGTATAAATTCCTACTTTCTGAATCAATTTCTTATCTGCACTCATAATACAAGGGCAAACATTTAATAATAAGCTTAATACATTAGACATATAGAAATCGATTGTAACACACGAGTATAGCATATAGCTAAGTGTAAGGGCCGGCTGAAGGGAAAGGTAGGAAAGATCTCTCCTTACGGTGCTATGTATTTAGGCAGCAACTAATTACTAGCGACTTACTGATAAATTTATTAGTTACCCAATTGGAAATAATTTTATCGCAATTTATGTTTATTATTACACGAAAACTTGTATACCATCTAAAAGTTCAAAATCTACAACTATTTTTCTGTACTTGAAACATGAAAGTACTATATTTTTATCCATAATCAACAGCATATGCTGTAATACACTTAGTGTAGGTTTTGTTCATGCTCATTCTCGCTTGTAGTTTTGTAAAAAAAAACACACACACAATTTAAAACTTGTCAACAAATAAACTATCTAGCTTCCATTTTATTTTTAGTACTGTATTTCTTTGAATAAGTTTTATTTTCATAAAATAAATATTTTTGCTTCTTAAACGCAACGGTACAGCTAGAATTGTGAAAAAGCTACATAAATAAGCACTTTCATAAATTTCAAACCCATTTATCTCTGTTATTTTCACACGTCAACCTCTTAAAGGGGGAAATTTACTTAAAGGAGACAATCCTGTTTTCATTTCTCTATCGAATTGCGACATATTGCGGAACAACCATAAAGAAACTGATTTCTCTATAAATGAAATCAATGACGACAGCATCAACAGCCACTAAATAGTTGAATGCCGCAAACAGCGGAAACTGTTCAGCACTTTTACAACGTTTCAGATTTGCTAATATGAGCATGCACAAGCAGTGCAACCTTATTTTTCGTTGAAAGGTTATAACTGTGTCCGGTGTTGAATAAATGAAATGATGATCAAGTTTTAGCAATATATTGCTTTATTTCAGAATAGTTAAAGAAATAAATCAGAAAATTGTGTACACTGCTATGCTAAGCACAAAAGTCGTATCTGCTTTTTTTTTTTTTTTTTTTTTTTAAATTGAGTAACTGTCATAAGGCGGTTCTTTGTAACATATTTTACCAAAATACCATAACACCATAACACATTGCGAATGTAAAGTGTTATGGTCTTTGGTGAATAGGAAACATATTTTTTTTTTTAATTTTAAAAAGTGAAACCTGAATTAAATATAAGGAGACATAAAACTTTAAAGAGGTGTTTCTCATTTTGAGCTGAACTGTAGATACGACTTTTGTGCTTAGTACGGCAGTAAAGTAAGAAGTACTGTTTTGCTGCATAAAAAATGCAACATAGAAAATAGCCTAAAATTTCACTACGTAGTTACGAATTACCCCCCAACCCCCCTCCAGGCAGGTCAGAAAATAATCTACACGTGGGAACATTTTTAAATAACTTTCCCGTAAAAATAGTAACATTTTTTTTATAAAAGGCTCGTAGATATACTTCCTGCATAAATAAAACAAAAATAAATTATCAAATACAATAAGTTTTAATTATTTCTCAAAGGTGCGTTTTGTGGGAACGCCCAAACTCCCTCAATATTTTGTCAAACTTCATAAGTAATGTATAATTTTAAAGATTTTTTTTTTCAATTCTTTCGGTGTAAAATAAAGAGACAATTCATTTTTTGGTTGTTTTGCCGATAAAAATAATTTATCCTGTTTTTTCATAACACATTGCATCAATGCATAGCATCTCGAAATGGAGGCCTATTGGCTCAATTGATTAGAGTGTCATGTTAATAATTCGAAGGTCGTAATAGTGAGTTCGAATCCCCATTATTTTTTCAGCAGAATTCTGATTCAATTTTCCATGAATATATAATCTAAACTCATTGCAGGGAGCTACAGTGCTTTTGTTAAAATCAGGAAACAAGGCATTGCTTTTAAGATGATAAAAAAGTAGCACAACTTTTTTAAAAAATTTTACAAAATAGAGGATTGGTTTCAGTTTCATTTGCTGCTATATTACGTATTGCTTTAGGGTATAGCATATTGAGGTGGAGGCCCATTAGCGCGGTAGGAGCTAATAACGCGAAAGTCGTGGAATCAATTCTCTCATAGGCCAGAAAATGTATCTTTTGAAAGCTAAATTTTCCTCCGCAGAATTCCGATCCAAATTTCCATGAATATACTATAATCTAAACTCAGTGGTTGGAAGTAGCACGCTACAAGTAGCTACGCTACTGTAGTAGCTACATTTTTTTAGCAGTTTATAGTGTAGCGCACTACTTTTTAAAAAAAAAGTAGTGTAGTGAGTAGTTCGATACAAAAATATAGTAGTTTGTAGCGATTCCTGGAAACTTCTTTAAAATAAATTAAAAAAAAAAGAATATCAATTTTCAAACGAATTTGATTGGCGCAAATTTAACACAAGTGCATCAGCGGATACAATGATAAATAAGACTCATAATTATGCGACCTGACCTCAGGCATCACATTTTGACGCCATACGTTCTATCTGATTGATGCCATTAGTTAGTTTGCCATCCTAATTTTCACATTTCTAAAATCTTTGTATTGAATAGAACTTGACTTAAAAAGAAAGTATATGAATAAGCGATAATCGCCAATTTAGTCACTCCTTTGTTTTTTCTGGCTGCCGAGAATGAATGCCCGTGGATGAGCGTTTAAGATTTCAAAGAGATTCTAGTTCGAATACTGCAAAAGCACTTATTTTAGCGAATATGGAGATATTGGTAGTTTTTCAAGTTGAAAATTTCGTGAATTTTATATGAACAGACTGAAAGTTGAAAAACAAAAACGTTTCGCGAGGCTTAAGTTTTCGTGATTACGACGGGCCCGTGAAAACCGCAAAAATTAAAGTCTCACGAAAAAATGTACTTTTACAGTATTCACCAAATAAAGAAGCTACTGTAAATGTTATAATAAATAATTTTTGATTTCAAAACGTTATCATTTTTTTTTTTTTTGAACTATAAAATAATTTGAGTAATAGCGTTTATGTGGGAAATTTAAAGTTATTTATCTAATACAAAAAACAGTGAAACACCAAAAAGTAGAAACAACTGAAGTAATTGCTATCGTATTTTCCGAATCTCATTTTCCCCAAAAAATTCAGAAAACGTCATTGATAAAAATTGGAAAATATTTCTCCACAAGCTCTACGGGAAAGTTTTATCCATTATAAATCCTGACAAAGAGGAATAACGGAACGGATAACAATATAGAAGACATTAATGCATTTTCCATAAAAAATTAACATTGAGAGAGGTGATGGGTTGATCGTTTAGTTCAATTAAGTTGAAGCGTTTTTTTTTTTTTACCCCACAAGAAATATCTGCAAACGATTCTGTTTTTGCTGTAAATGATTTATTACGATGTTTTTTTTCTTTAGTCTAAATTTTTATCTTAATCTTTTTTTTCTCCTTTTGTTGGGAGGGGGGGGGTAGGGGAGGGATTAACGATTTAAAAGCTAAATATTTTCTTTCGAAACAGCTTTTCATTGAGTGTCTAAGTAAAGCATATTTATCATTATTTTTCATCCATTCAGATTAGAATTTTTTTCCTGAAGTTATTTTTTGCGGTGATTCAGTTCTGTAATTTGTTTCTTTTTCGTTTTGTACAATTTTTTTTATTATTTTTTTTTTAATGTTTGAATGTTCTTAGTTCCTAATGAAATAATAATTCATTAATATATTGATTGAAATTGTAGTTCAAACACAAAAAATTAGTAATTTAACTGTACTTAACCGATTAATCATCTGTTAAAAGACGTAATAACTTATTTGCAATAAATTGTTCCCTTTTGAAAAGGAAAATACCTTTGAAGTTTTTTCCCGTGGTACCTAGAACGTACGAGGAAAAGACTCTTAAAAATTGCTCATAGAAAATGTCGCCAATGGTTTAACATGAGATTCTATGTAAGACTCCGCGAGCTCGATTTGAAATGTCATTTTTGGCATTATTTTTTTTTAAGACAACGCAAATAGGCGCCAGATGCGTCCTTTAGCCAAGTAGTATAAGTCTTGGTCAGTTTCTACTTCATGAGCAGAGTGTGTTTCAGGAATGAAAAAACTACGTAAGAATATCAACCCAAAGTTTTAAGTCATAGTAGGTTTTAGAGTGAGTTTTTGAGCTAATTCTGTGTGAGCCATTTATTTCTGTTTAGAGACATTTGCGCTACACTGAAAGTATTGCAGTTTTGTCAGCTGCTGTTGTTGTATAGTGTAGTTGAATATCTGCGTACGAGTATCTCTGCGATTAATTTTCTAAATGTAAAGAAAGTTTTTCAAACTCCTTTCCAGAGACTAAAATATATTACTTCGGAATTATGTATTATACTATTGGAAACTACTTATTTAGTTCGT
Source organism: Uloborus diversus (assembly GCF_026930045.1). Taxonomy (NCBI): domain Eukaryota; kingdom Metazoa; phylum Arthropoda; class Arachnida; order Araneae; family Uloboridae; genus Uloborus; species Uloborus diversus. The sequence goes on from NC_072733.1 coordinate 190,831,801, forward strand.
TTCACGATGACCTGTATGATATTCAGGGGTACTCATCCAGGAGATGGCGCACTCCCCTCAAATGCTAGGGAGCAGCCCCTAAAAGGAGATAAAGCCCTGTAAATTCATTCCCCCTTCAGCTAAAATTTTCAATGGCGCAGTCCGCTCCATGAACTTTTCCTCTCCCCATCGTAGGCATCTTTGCGAGGTTTTTAGATGAAAAAAATAACTGGATGTTAGTTTTGCTTCCTTACACTGTTAAAACTACAGGATGCATTCGGCACCTTTCAGGGGTGAAACGCTTGTTCACCAGCGGCACCCAATACGGAGCCGAAATCGCACCTCTAAATAGGGTGAAAAACAGGCACCTTTTAAAAAATAGGCAGCCGGGGTGAAAAGAATGAACCTTCGGAGAGAGAAATGGCACCCTTACTGTAGATCTCCCCCCCCCCCTTCCCCGTATTGTGTGCGTTTTTGAATACAGTTGTGTATTTTTCTTTTTTTAATAGTTTTGTTTTGATTCATGATAGTCTACGTTTTGCACACTTTTCACATTGCATGAATTCAGTACTGGAAATGATTAAAACTTGTAATTACAGCATTTGACCATATTTCAGAGTTTTCAACATAGTTAAGAAGTGCTCACGGCTTTAATTCATCTGATCGTTCTCTACATCAGTGTTTCTCAACCTCTTTTGACCCACGGGTCGGTAAAAACAAATGAAAAACATTGCGGACCTGTGAAATTTTTATCCTTTTCTTAAAAATAAATAAAATAAATAATAATAATTATAATAACTCTCGGAGCGGTAAAAAACTTGTGAAAAAATTCTGCGTACTGATGAGTTTTTTTTTTTTTTGTTTTACAAAGTAATATTAAAAATGAATAAAACAATAAATATCTAAAGACTTTATTTGGTATCAAAGAGTTGTCACAAATATATTTAAAGTTAAAGACGAGTAATTATTTGAATAATCATAGTTAAGTTAATGATCATTTGTGAGAAATAACCGCACCGAAAGTAAAGTGTAGATGTACTTATGAATTATTTACATGAACAGCCAAAAATATTCTGGGATATTAAAGTTACGGAAAAACAAAATCGTTTCTCAAACGTTCAAAATTTCAATCAAAATAACAATAAAATAAAATGCGCATAAAATTTTTCGACAGTTAAAAATTTAAAGAAATTCCTAACACTATCGAATAACCGCTAACAGGAAATGATTCAAACACTTGAACGAAAAAGCAAAAGAAAAAGATAGACGGAGAGAGATTTCTTTTTTATTTTTTGCGCTCGCTACACGAAACACAAGAATCATTTTTATTTAGGCTCTCACTTGTTGATTATTGCAAATATCATTGCGGTTACTATTTCGGTGATTAAATGTTGCTTATCGAGTACTCTAGAAAATAATGATATATACATTTAGTAGCGTTTTGAATGATGGAATTTTCACGACAGTAACGGTAACCTGAAAATAAACAACTAACGGTACTACGGTATAGTAACGGACTAACGGTAACTAAAAACCATTAAACGTACTTTTAACTATGTTTGAAAGCCCTAAAAGCTACAAAGTGATCAAAAGCTGTACTTACTTGTTATTTTAAAGAATTATCCTACAAAAGTTGAGATTTAATCCAATAGTGTACTTCATTCAATGTGAAAGACGTAGAAGCCACGCGTAGTGCAATCTATCATTCGTCCGCCATATTGAAGTGGTTGAATGGTGAATGTATGCCGGAAGCGCATGCGCCAGCAAGTCATTTAGCGATTGCTTGCTGTTTTGGCACCCCTGTCTACGACTGTCTGCTACTTTCGCACCTCTGCTTTACTTCCTGGCCAGTATGGCACCCTTGGTCACCATGCTTTCACCTTAGGGGGAATATATTCACTCGTCTGGAACCTCTGGTTATAACAGTGTAGAGAATTCTTATTTGTGTATAATATTCTGGAAATAAATACAACGAAATCCCGTTACAACGAATTCTAATACAACGATTTATCCGTTTCGACGAATTATTATTTCAGCCCCGATTTAATTTCCATTACATTACTTGATTTTCATTGCAACGAAATTCTCTTTACAATGAACAAAATTTGCTGTCCGTTAAAATTCTTAATAACGGGATTTCACTGTACGTCTTTAAACGTTTTCCCTCATTATCAATACCGAACATTGCTACAGTTTTAGATTACTGATATGTAACATCTAACAGTTTAGAACAAGCAATTCCACATCGTTTCTAATTTTTACTAATAGCTTTCCTTTTAAATACAGGAAATATTTCATTTTGAGAAACTTGTTTTAAGAACAATTTTCTGAATAATCAAGTAATCGCACAAAGAAGCGTGTTCAAAATAATTTTCTGCATAAGCTAACAGAGGGTAATATTTTACTGATATTGGTTTTGAAAATATGAGGTAGTATAACCGGAAAGTAGGCTAGTTTAAAAAAAAATTTTATAGTTGTTATTTCTCTTCCACGTTTTGCAACTTTTTTCAAAATTTTATCTCCTTAAAAATGTTTTTAACAAACTTTCAAACTTTACAGCTCATTTCATTTCATAAATTTACAATGAGTTACTGATTTTTAGATCACATAATTATTTCTTATCATTCCGTAAATGTCTTTGAATTTCTTACTCTAGTGTTTCTAAAATTTATTATAATTTTTAGAAGCATAAAAGTCATCTTTATCACATTTTACATGAAAAGTTGTTTACGCATTTACTCCCGGTTTTTTCGTACTGACTGTTAACCACTAGATGGCGACATTGAAATCTTCTTTTAAATGGCATGTTTCAAAAACGATAGCTGAGAATCGATGTAAGTAAGATCCCTCGAAATAAAATTATAATTTCGCAGTTAAAATATTTTAAAGAAAATTAACATAAACATGAATTGTTTGAATTGAAGAAAATCAACCACATTCAAACAAGAAATGTTCTCATGTTCTAGAAAGGCGGTAAGATCATAATGATCTGCAAAACGCACCAATTTTTCAATAATTACTTTTCATGCTTAGAGTACCCAGAAAACTTTTTTAGGGTACCGGAACCAAGCATTCGTGGTGTTGATTTTCTTTTTTTTAAATACAGAACAGCTTTTTCTAAACATAGTACTAAATTCCTTGAAATCTTTTATCTTTAAAATTACGTTCACTTTTCGAATTCGTTATCTCGTGCTCCTCTCCCTATCTATTTCGCGGAATGAATTTATTTCTTAAAATAATATCAACAAAAAGAAGTTAATTGTTGCTTCGATCTCAAGTGTGTTCTTAAGTGTCGGAGTGATGTTTACAACTCTAGAAAAACGTATGAAGGCAGAATGAAACACGACAGATGTTTTCTTGGGATTGCACTGCTGAAAGATTACATTTCCCATTCAAAATGATAGGTTTTTGAGATTATGAAATAAGCAAATAAAATAGCACGGTCCGATAAAATAGTGCAATTGAATTTAGCATCCTTTTCGGGTAAGAAACTTTTCACCCCTAAGCTCAAGTAAGGTCTTTCATTTCTATGAATTAGTGGAGAAATTTTTTTGAGTAAATTTAACAATCCTAAGTGTTAGATAACTTAGTTTCTTAGTGAGCTAAAGATGATGTAAATATTTTAATAGAGAAGTTACACAATCTCAAAATGTCTTTTTTTTTAACGTGATGTTATCACAGTTTTTCAATATCTCCCATATCATTTCTCCCAATAAATACAAATCATCCAATAAATAATGAGTTGAGGTATGATAGTACTAATTACAAACAAATTGAAATATAAAAGGGTTTTAATGCCATCCTGCAAAGTTTCCATTTCTGACTCTGCAGGTTTTATACCTTCTCCATCGATGCTATTGTATTCTGTGAGATGATTTTAAACATGTAAATAAAATACGTGCCGCTCTTCAAGGCTATTTTCTAGTTTTAACAGCCCCATTAATGTTTTAATAGTGTTATTGCATCTATTGACATAACACTGAAGACAAGCTCTCAAAATCTTTGACAATTATCCAAAATTATAAAAGAATAATTATAAAAGCCATTGAAAAAGAATAAATAGCCTGGTACAAAATCATTCTGCCACTCGATGTCAATTTAAACCGCGTCAGAAATATGATCTAAAATAAATTATTTTAACAAAAGTAGTGTGACTTTGAACTGCAAAAACTAAACTTCGAAACGCTTAAAACTGTCTTTTTTTATTTCATATTATCGCTCGATTTATATTATTTGTTGTATTGCATAGAACATTACAAAATAGGACGAGAGATTTCAAAAGCTTCAAATCAGCATTCAAAAATAGTTGCCAGACAGCAACTTCCTAATTTGTGGATTATGAAACGAACAGTGTATATTGTTGCCAACTTTTTTTTTTGTAAAATAAGAAGTAGAAAACTGGTATTATAACTTTTCCAGCAGAGGGCCTCTAGCCTTGGGCTTTCTATAACTTTTATAAAGTCAGATATACTGAAAATTTTGAAGGGATGAAGAGTTATTTCATGTGGTTCAAAGTTAATCCAAATGACTTCAAATCTGCTTATATTCATTATTATACCTTAAAACAAAAATAGTCAAAGCACTTATACTTTTAGACTTAGTGGCTTTCATTTCGAAAACGTTTATTTAAATGTAATCTCTTGAAATGTACAACTTTGATTCAATAAGAGCCATGCCCAAAAACTTTCTGTGCATAAATTGACATTTTAAATAAGATTACTTGCGTTTCAGTCTGAAAATCATGTTATTCATAGGAAATTAAATTAAAGGCACCCAGATTGGATTTATTGATTTATTTCCATGCAGCTAATTCTGAAAGAAATGAAACACTTTTTTTTCTTTTTTTTTCTGTTCAATATCACTTTGCACGATCGTTAAACACGTGTAAAATTACGGTCTTGAGTTTTTGATCAGTTTTATCATAAATATCAACGAGAGGAAGGATAGTTTGGGAAAAAATTTGGATTTAATAGACTTAATTTACTTTACAAAAAGTTTTATGCGATGGAATTACCTCTTACATTTCGAAGGCGTTGCTTGATTTGATTCAAAAACAGGAGCCAGTTTAATTTTTGAAGTATTATTTTTTTCAAAAATAGTATCAAAAGAGGAGGATTTAAAATTTAAGGCTTTCATTGTTAGTTTATTAACAGCAATGAGTGAACAATTTTCTTCAGGCCCTTGAATATAACCATTTTATCTAGTGAAGTTAAATTAAGAAGTTCCAGGATATTTTTTAATTAATTACTCCATAGAAAATGGGGTGGTGTAACTGTTACACGTTTACGTGGTCTTTTTTTTTTTTTAATGTCAAATGTGGAAAGGTAGAGAGTCTAATCTAGTCGTACTATCTACGTGGAAGAGAAGTATTTGCAGAACCCAAATTTTCAGTACACTCATAACTCAAAAGCGCTATTTTTCAGTACTCAAATGAAGCAATTCTGCTAAGAACTTAACAGTTAATTCACTTTTTCTCTTGTATTAAAGATTCTTAGATTGACCAAATATTCCAGATTTCTGGTGAAAAACCGCTCATTTACAAACGGGGATATTATTTTTGATATTTACACCCATTGTCAAATCTTCAACGGCATATTCCTTTTGTATTTTGAAGCGTTTTACAACTCTTAACAGTACTCGTAAATTTATGTACTGGGTGGAAACCATATTCAAACCATGTAAAAATGCAGATATAATTATCTATTTAGGAATATTTAAACATAACAATATGTTGTATAATACTTTTGTCACTTATATTTATTGAACTTTTGTTTATCTACACTTTGTGAAAAGGAAACCTAATTACCTGCCCCCCCCTCTCCCGTTGATTTTAAATAATCTTGAATTCTAAACTCGTTAAAGTGTCAATGCATATTGCTATTTCGACAGCCATGTTTAAATCTTTGTGGAGAATGTTGTAGTAAGATACAGGGGTGTTCCCATAGGGTATACCCATACTCACAAACATTTTTTAGACACATGGAGTATGCCCTCAAGCTTCGAAAAATTTCATAATCTTACATATTATGTACCTTATCAACGTACACATATTGTGCATAATGGATAACTGGGAGTATACCCTCAGAAAAATTGATGGGAACATCAGTGGTAAGATAGAAGTTAGAAACGTTCTTACTTAATCTGAAGAAAAATTGTGCAGCTCACCTATTTCACTGTCGTGCATAGGAGAGTGAAATACTTTTATTTGAATTCTAATTCATAATTTTGGATATCTAGTGTCACATGGTTGACTTCTACCTAGATAATGCAGAAACAGAATGTGATTGTAGATAGAACTACAATCACGTTCATTATTTTATGATTCTATTAAAAAATGTTTTGGTGACAGATGGAACAAAATTATCTTAATTAGCTAAGTATTTTAACTCAATCAAGGCTTTGCTTCGTTGGATGGTATTGAAATGATATGAGCTTATATTTTGCTCCGTAACTTTTAGAGGCGTGGATTCGCAAAAAAATATATAAAATATCTGCTATAGTGTATTATTCTTGTTATTCAGAAACTATTATTCTCATTGCCAGAATTTCACAATTCATTTTAGAAAGCAAGCAAAAACTGTAGTCACTAGTGTCCCCGTTGAAAAAAAAAAAAAACAGTCCTCAATTTTGTTATCAAATTTCCTGAATGATCATAAAACTCAGTCACTGAGAAAATATTTAATTAAAGAAGTTGAAATATTTTTTTTTTTTTTTTTTGAAAATATTATTTCTTTTTAACAAATATATGAGAATGAAGTTAATCTTGGAAGTAGAGACATTCAGGATAATTTTGAGCCACAATTACCCTATTTTATACTGCCCTACTCATATTTTAATATAGTATTATAGTTTTTTTTTTAGTATAAAACGGAAGAAACTCTCCTAAAGGGGTTGTCTACAAACGATGTCACACATAGAAGTGGAAAGGGGGAGGGTGAAATTGTGACAGTTTGTGACAAGTGGGCGGGAGGGGGAAGCAAGAAGCGTGATATCACGCATTTTTTGTATGAACATGTTATTAAAAAATAGCGTGAAATGTGACAAAGAGGGAGAGGGGGGGGGGGGTCAAAGAGGTTTAAAAAAAAGTGTGACATCATACAGCCCTAAACAAAACAAATGGATGCCAAATAAGCCATTTAAATAAAAGTAGTGCAACTTTAATGTAGCAATATAATATGTTGCACTGTTTTTCACTTCTTCCCATTGCAAATGATATAGAACTCTTTTACTCTCTTTATTATGTTCTGCTTTATTTTATTTTACTATTTTTAATTATCTTATCTTTGTCTTTTTTCTTCAAATTCTTAATAACACCAAGTTTGTTTGTTTTTTAATAAACCTGGTAAAACATTTTTAAACATAGTTACTTACTTTCCAGTATATTTTCAGAAATTAAAAGACCCCAAAAATTTACTGATTAAATTTTCTTATCTATGTTTTAGATTATTCAATCAGCAAATAATGAAAGGCCTGTGCGTGGTTTTAGTAATTGCTGTTTTGGCATGTGTACGAGCAGAGGACGATGGTAAGTTCATCATAGAGTTTTAGATTTATCATTTGGGGAAACTAGGGAGACTTGACCCAATTTTTGGTTTTCCTTTTCCTTTTTTTTTTTTTTTTTGGCAGAATAGTTAGAACGAAATAAAAATATGCATAAATAGATTGTCATCGTGCACATTATTATGACTAAAAATAATAACATAATTTTATGTATAAATAGTTCGAAAAAATTACATTTCGCAAGTCTGCAAATGGGTCAAGTGTCCCTAGAGCTAGATGGACTGGACCCAGCACTTAGAGACATGACCCCCCCCCCTCATGAATGTAAGAAAACTCATAGATATTTAAATTATAAACGCAGGTTTGATGGTATTTTTTGTTTAAAAACGTAATACTTGAAGTGAATGTACAGAATGTTCACTCTTTAGGTGAAGTGTTATATTTAAAAAAAAAATATTATTATTATTCTTACTCCATATCAGTAAGAAAGCAGAAGTCGAATTCAAAACTTTCTCAGATCAGAAATATGCAATATTTCGGTTATTTTACTAAGTATCAATTCATTGGGCTCAAAGATTATTAGTGTTTTAGTTATTTGTCAAATAAAAATAATTTTTAGACCAAAATATTATACATTAGTTATTTATTTGAAAAAAATCAGGCCTTCATATTCACAATACTAAAGTTATTACTTACATAAAATCAAATCTTTAGGCCTAAATCACAATATTTTGTGTGTTCAAAAGTAAAAATTTATTGAAAAAACATCAAATTAAACAAAAACATCAAATTAGTCTTTGGGTCAAGTCTCCCTAGTTTGCTTGGGGGTCAATGCTTCCTAGGTAGCTTTCTTTTGTTTACCTTAAATTTTTGGCAACTTAGATTAAAGTTATATAAAATTACTGTATATCAATAGATGGCTAAAAAAGTAACTAAAACATGCATACTTTTAAAATTCATTTCCCTAAAAACTGGAGGTTAAAATCTAAAAAATTCTAAAATCTTCAGACTTTAATTTTAAGGTGCTGTATCATTTAACACTGACTTTCTTGAAAACCACTGATAATTCTGAAATGGCTTGTCCCTGCAAAATACTATTGTGTGACTAGTTAACGAATAATATGGCTAAAATTTCCCTTAATATCCTTTTCATGGAAAAAATCCTCATGGGTCAAGTCTCCCTATGGGTCAAACATCCCTAGTTTCCCCTAGCACAGAAAATGTAATAATTTTGATTTCGAAATAAGCACACTTAAAGTAAAACAATTTTCATATTTGCATGTTTTTTCACCGATGGTTTTTCGCACAAATTAACGTTGAGCTTTTGATTATCATTTAAACTGGATTGCTTACTAACATGCATTGAGTTTCACATATGTGGTACATACCTGCACTGGTTTATCTATCTAACCAGGCTGTAAAAATCTGTTAAAACGAAGCAGCGAAGTTGACTTGCCAATAGTTTTTAATTTTTAAGCTAGCTGAACTATAAAGGAAGGGCAATGACAATTGATGCTCGAGTCATCAACTGATCATATTGCGTTTTGACAAACTTACAGTAAAAATTGAATATATAAATAAAAAGTATGTAAATTCAATCCCAAATACACTGTGCTGCTTGAAATACAAAGAAGTTTTGCATTAATATACTTATTTTGACTTCTTTTACCAAGCAATCATTTTCAACTTACTACATTTAATCTGCATTTTCCTAACTTCGCCGTGGATGTCGGATGCATGTATGAAAATTAAAACATGGATACCCCCTTATTAAGAGGTACCTTCATATTGAGTGACATTGCAGAAGTATCTAACCATTACATATGCGTAACCTTAAAACCAATTTAATATCATAACCCAGTTTCTTCCAGATTTTCGTTAGCTTTGTCTTGCATTTAATCTACTGTGTTATTTCATAATCTCAGTTACAAAAACTTGCAGAATTTATTTACGGGTAAAATGTTCTGAGATGAAATTGATATCTTATTCCTGACAGTATTTCTCACAAACTGTACAACATGTCATCTAGAGCATTACTTTCAAAGTTTATTTATAAAAATATGACTTGCCGCCCAGTGTTGTATTCTGTAAAGCAAAAAGGATCTCGCGTGTTTGGACCAAGTTCGAACCTCGGTTGGGACATGAATGAAATTTAATTGGTAAAGCGCTTCATCGGAATATTTCCTGTGCTTTGGTAATCCGATTTGAAACTATTTTACTTTAAAATCTATTAGAATTACTGAATTTACTTTTAATTATTTCAACTAATAATATGTTTATGATGCTTGAACCTTTTTAACTTAAAAATAGGTTGTTAGCAGGATTTTCCGTTTAGGAAATAGAGCTCAATAATAATTTTTAAAAAAAGCTAAATATTTCAAAGTTGCATGTATTATTTCTTTTTGCCTAAACCCATTCTATTCAAATCATTCAAAGACGTGCATTAAATACCTTATATTGTCTTATTTTTAACGAAAGCAATGGATTATTAATGCATATTTTTTTATTTTCCGTTTGAAACACATAGTTGTCAACTAGAACGCCGTATTCTGATGTTGTTTCTCAGCAAGAACGATGTAGAATTTTCGTTCCACATTCTCTACACTTTACACATTCCAAAACAAACTTTATAAATTTAATTGTAAAGTGATTGAGAATATTAATGATTACGAAATGTGTGTGTGGTTGATAGCTTTTTCAAATTCAGATTTAAAAATATCTACTTCAGAAATTTATAGATTAAATTGCAAATCAGAGAAATTTAGCTTACAAGTATGAGGATGCACACTATTGAAAATTTAATTTTAACTATAAATTTTCTTTCCATGTTCATTGTTGAAGTATACTTTCAATGATAAAAGTACAAATTTTAAAGTTTGCTTTGTTTCCCATTTCTTTAGTAGAAACATGATCATTAAATGAGTCACAATTGACATAAATGTAAGTAGAACCATGAGTACAACTTCAGAACGCATTGTTTTGCACGATTAATATTAAAAAGCAGCACAATGAACACACACATAAAAAGATTAATCTGATAAAATCTGCATTCACAGTCAAAACTAATGCAAAGTGTAGTGCAATAGTACTTTCTTATGCACACTAGCAGTTTTAATTTCCCTAATTAGTTTTCTCTACTTTACTAGTTCACTTACCTCAGAATCAGTAAATGCTTCAATTTTCATCTTTCTCCATTTATGTTGCAGAATTGATACAAAGAATCAATGGTTGGGCTGACGAGTTTATAGAAAAAGCCACCAACGACAGCGGTGGATTCATCGATCCTCTTCCTTTGGATAATCTAGGAAAAAGTTTTGAACGAGAAGTTGGATTCGTAAAAGTTAAAGGTGAAGCCAAACTTTACGACGGCAAAATCTTCGGCCTTTCATCCTTAAAAAGAGTAGGAGACGCTGTAGCTATTGACCTCGAAGATTTTTACATCATTTCAACCACCCTCACCTTCAAAAAGATTCATGCTACTTACAAAGGTACGGTAACAGTGAATAACATTGGTCCTCAAGTCACTCTGGATGCTAAAGTTGGCCGATCCAAGGTATCGATGTTCTTGACAGCTCCAGCAGAAGGAGGGAAAGCTGAGTTGATGTCTTTTACTATTCATGAAATGAAAGATATTCGTGTCAATATCAAAGGTTTAGGTCCCATGGGATGGTCGGCTAGTATCATTAGTACGTTGGTTCTGAACGCTATGGAAAAACAGGTCGCAAAAGCAGCTTCAGTTGCAGTCTTTGAACATTTCAGCAAAGAAATTGACAAAGTACCATTCCCCGGGCCTACTGAACAATAAAATTACTTATGTTCTCTGTGATTTGAAAGTACAGTATATGTATATTGAAAGACGCCGTTATAAATAAAATCTGATTTAGATAAAATATCTATATATTTACTGCTATTGTGAAATGTTTAGCAGCTTTCATGCTGCAGAACTTTTTAAATGCTATGTCAATCTAATGCAAAGCTACGAATCAAAAAATGCCATGCATTTAAATCTTGGATTATGAAGCAATCAATACAGGTAAGCCCCAAAAAGCACTATCAATTGTTTCCATGTTCTTTGAAACTTTCTCAAGACAGAAAAAAAAAAAAAAATCGGGATTCTCCGTTTCAAGTGTGAAAATAGAAATAAACAACGATACAATTTTTCTTTTGATTAAAACTTTGTTTTATCAAACAAATGACATACTTGGAGATACTTTTATTTCAAATAACATAAGCGTGTTATTCTTTTCCAAAAGAAATACTCGAAAATTGCAATTTGAAACAGTGTAGTTCGGAGGAAGGTATCCGTGTTTTTTGAAACTCGTGTTTTTGGGTCTCAGTTTAAAAAGAAAGCAATATAGTACTTCCACTCCCCCCCCCCCCAATGTTTTTAGCCCTGCGGAAGGTAATAATTAACTATTTTCAACTGTATTTTGTACTTCAAAAATAACACTAAGGAAGCTGATCTTTCGTCGGAATGTTTCCCAGAAATGAAGCACATATTCTACGGTTATAAGGAACTCCTTTTCCAAAGAAGAAAAAAACTATCTTCTGGATGAAAAGGCGTTCAACAGAAACCAATGTCGGAAAAAGCACATTACAGACTTAATAAATTTTGAACTAAATAGGCTGTTGTTGTTTCTTACGCCTTTCGCAAAACCAAGCCCTATACTCCACGGCTTTCGCGTTTGGACATGAGTCTTCAAGGGTAGAAGTTCGACATTGCTCTGACAACACACGATAGATGGGAGCACCATCTATTAATATTTTGGCATTTTTTCATTCAGTCCAGGAGTCGAACAAACCTTGATCCATCACCCTCAAAGGTTTTAATGGGAGGACTTCGTAACCATGACAGATGAAATGTGTATCAGTCACCATTTGCATACGCTGATGGTCTTAGATCGGTTAGTATCAAACCTGCGATCCCGGTTAGGTCACTCATTTCGGGTTCAGGTCGGAAATCTCATTTTTCGATTGATACCGACTTGAACTTCCGAGGGCTAATTTATTCCGCATTTTCATCCTAATGCTGTGATAAAATTTTTTAAAAAAGTTGCCCTTACTTCGTTTGCCTTCACTACTACCCCGATGAAGGGTAATCAACGGAAGGGAATAAACAACGCAAATAATGGATATAAACAAAATAGATGGGGACATGACCAAAATGGATATAAACAAAAAAATGGATATAAACAAAATGGATGGATATAAACAAAAAAAGACCTGTTGAACTCCTTCAAAAGAACAAGTCATCAGATATTTTTTCGCATATAACATGAATGAATGTACCGGCATTTGAAGCAACGAAAGAAAAAAAATTAAAACTCCGAGTACTGAAAAATGTTGCTATTTTTAAACGTGATTTTTGTAAGACTTCAGAAAGGTTAATCAAGTGTTGCAATATGAAGATTAATCAATGTAGAACCAAACAGGAATCAAAGGAGAATTATTTCTGTAAGTAGTAAGCAGCAAGCTCAAAACAGTCTTGTTATCTTAAATTTGTCGTCTCGTAGCACCATTTCTTTCCTTAAAAAACGCAGTAGTTCCATAGTATTTTGTTGTGAAATGTCCCATATGTGACGCTAAATTATAAAATAGGGGGAAAAACACCAAGGGTAGGCCTTTTAAGAGCTCAATTGTTGATTTTTGTTAACCTGTTACTTTCATCAATCATTAAAGCAAGAAAAATATTATAAAACTAGACTGAATACCTTTCTGATAGTATTTCATTTAATTGTTAAGAAACGACATTTTTATTTTAAAAATCAAGATAATTTTAATAGGAGCAAAGTCTCCAGTATTCAGCCTTTAAAATTCACTTCATCTTGCATGAGTCCAGGGATCGGTCGTTTCATTTTCGTAAATCTTATAGGAGATATTAGTAAATGAATATTCAAAATTTAATACTAAACTTATAACGTATCACTATTTTTACACAACTAGTTATTGTAGTAAGATAAATAAATACCATTTTGCTGAAAAGTAAAGTAAGAAATAACAATGTCAAAAAGCACAAATTGCAGATTACTGCAGACACGTGTTTCAGTGTTACAAGGAACGCCTTTTTCAATGCAAAAGAAATGAGCTTATGGATGGTCTTTTCATCAATAAGCTCAATTCTTTTGCATTGAAAAAGGAGTTCCTTGTAACGCCGAAACACGTATCTGCAGTAATCTGCAATTTGTGCTTTCTGACGTTGTTATTTCTTACTTTAGTTATTGTATATGTATGAAATAATCATATACATTCGTGATATCTCTATAATTTTTTTCTTTACACTCAAAAAAACAATGAACTAAATATTTGTCCGGAAGTAGTAGTTAAAAGCAGTGGCGGCGATTGGGGCTTATAGGGGGAGGGTCGAAAAAAGCATAGGACTTTTAGCGGCAGCAAAAAATTTGAAAAAAGGAAAAAAAAAATGAAAAAAGTACAAAATTTTGAAACATTTAGAGACGTTACAAACACTTGGTAATAATTTCATTAATCAAGTGGAACAATTGATACATAGACTAAAAGTTACTGCTAGTGCTAAATAATGTTTCGTAAACATATATACAAAGTAAAACAATTATGTTCTGAAAATTTTGACATTTCTGCTTTTATTACAATTTTTAGTTTTGGTTTCTATATTGGAAAATAAAATAAGTAAATTAACCATAAACATTGAGAGGACAGTTGCCCCTCCCCCCCCCCTTGCCTTCCCCACCCCTCCCGAATTGCCACCACTGATTAGATATTAGATGCAGTAGAAATATTTGAAACAAATAGTCGAAATGCAATAACGGCATTTTGAACATTTGGTAAAGCGTAAAAACAGCATAATGAGCAATAGAACGAAAAACTACAGGATTACATACATACCACATACCTACTTGATACTCAATGGAGTAATTTGGGGTTAACGTAATTATAGTTGTAATACTTCTTATTTCTTTATCGCTGGAATATTTACTAATTTTCTAATATGGAATATCGGAAATCAAAAGGCTTGATTTAAAACATGAGAATAGTTGTTAGTAAAAACGATTGAACCAACACTTTCAGCTTCGGTGTTAAAAATGTTAACAAATGGTGTAAAAAATTGGTCAGTCAATGTGTCAATAATTAGATTTAAAATTATTGGCACATTGGCTGACCAAACTTGCAAAATCTGTTTTAAAAATTCCTAATTTTAAATCAGCATTATAAGAAGCAAAGTTTCGAAGTAACTCCTTTCGAGACAATATTAAGACACTAAATTTTAACTTTTCTTCAGAAGAAAATTTTACTCATCACAGTTAAACTTTCATTATATCTCAATACTGTAATTAACATATTATTTGACGACTATTAGAAAAAGTGATAAACGTGACTGACTACAGTCGAGTGCCCACACTTGGGATAGTTTCAAACATTTACCATTAGTATAATGTTTTCAAAGTGAACAAATTATTTTATTTTTAGGAAGAACCTTAGTATTATACTTCAGAACAAAGTTATAGATGCGTAGATATGTTCATTCGTCTTTTACGTATTAAAAGCAATACATAATAGCTTGGGACACCAAGTGTCATTTTTAAAAAAGTTTATTTTACTACTAGATAAAGTAAAAATATTTGACGGAAATAATAGTCTTTTCAACTTTCAGAAACTTCAGAATGTATACTTGCCCTTGGAAGCATTGATTGTATTCCCCAGCCTTTCTAATTCTTTTAAATGTAATTTTTTGTGCTCGCCTCTATCTTTGGAAACATAAAAGTATTTGGTGAACCTAAATAATTTCTTACGCAGCAGATTATTTGATCTCTGTGTGTCTTATTTCTCTGTTTTCATTTATTTCCATTCCTTCGTTATAAAGCTTCTCCGCTGAGAACAGCTCAAGACTTCAATGTGGGTTTTCAAATCAAATCAAATCTTTCGTTACACGGGACATTCACAGCAAATAAGTTGTTCTCATCTATATTTTAAAACTCGTTTTCATAAGTAGAACTTAACACATTTGTAATAATCAGGCAAAACGTCTTTTGTTCATCCATAGATTCATGAGTTTTTAACAATGATAAAGTTTCGCTCCTGTAACGGTATGACACTTTTATGTCATCAGAATAGTTGTCATTTTTTTAATTTTTTAACTGTATTTTTTTTTCAATACAATTATACAATTTATTTTTTCAGTATTCCTCGTTGGGACTTTTATGTCTTTTTATCCAAACTTGGAACAGTGTCTCAAGTTTGGAGGGTATTTGCAAACTCTCAAATTTATGAATAAATAAGTTGAACTGAATAAGTAAGTGGAAATGAATCTGCACAAATAAGGCACAAATACATAGCCGAGATGAAGTGAGAAGAAAATTCTAACTAATGCTGCTCACACACACACAGTTAACGAAAGTAACCAGAGTTATTTCCATACGTAAAAATCGCATGCTTTGTCGAATTTTTCAAAGTAAAACTTTCCCATAAAGCTGAAACATGTAAGTTTAACTCATATTACAACTATTCATTCATCCTGTAATATGTTTCATTTCTTACTGGAGGAATACTGACAGGCGTGCCAGTACTCAAAACCAAATTCGTCAAAACGTCCCAAGTTAGGGTACTGTCCCAAGTTGACAGTACTTGGTAATCAACCAAACAGCTCAGTATCAATGCATTCAAGTACCCATACATGGGACAATACCCTAACTTGGGACATTTTGCTGAATTTTGTTTTGAGGGCTGGTGCACCTGTCAGTATTCCATTAGTAAGAAATAAATGGTATTACATAATAAATATTTTAAATCATCCCGTAAATAATATTAAACTTACTCATTATAATACAAATACTTTTTCATGACTAAAATTTTGCAGGCCTGTGTAGCAGGGCCGTAGCTAGGAGCTGACATAAGGTATGGCACTGGACTTGCATGAGAGGGCACTCAAAAAAATTTCTCACCGGGATAAATTTTAGGCATCATAGTCATGTCTCAGGGCTGTCATAAGCCCAGAAAATAGTGTACGACTTTGCCGATCCCCCTTCCCCCTTTTTTCAAACGTATACATATGAAAAGAGACACAGCAGAACTTGCTTCTGATTAAAGGATGGGTTCATTATAGGGCGAGATTCTACTAGGCTTGACCTACCCCTCATCGAGTTTCCTAAAATTGTTACTAAGGATTGCAAAATCGGACCAAAAATTCAATACCGGCATTCGGTATTTTTAAAACGTAATACCGGAATACCTGTGTTAATACCGGTATTTGAAATTTCTCTAAAAATGCTTGAAAACATACTATTTCGGTGCCACATTTCATGATTTTGTAAAAAAAAATCTATTATTTATGACGACGTATCGTGAAAAAATATAAAATGAAGGAACAAATGTCATAATAAAAAATCAAGAATTGTAAAAAATATAATGCATCTATTGAATTATATCTAAGCCTCTTTTAGAGCTCAACTTTCCTACAGTTGAAAATACTCTTTCTGAATTCACTCAGGTCGTCAGTAGTTAATTAACAATGCGCGATGCACTTCCTCTAATTCGGTCTCTTGCGTGTTCTTTTTGCAAAAATCCTTTTGTGTGTGTGCGTTTCTTTTGTATTGTGTATATTATTATTCTAATTTTTTTAGATTTATAGCTAGTTGTAATTTCTTTCCAAGAGACGATACTTTTCCATTATGAACATCATTTTCTCTTAATCAGGAGAGGTTTGTGTTTGATTTTTATTATTAGCCCTTTGGTTTGAAATTAACGATAAAGTGGGCTAAATTTAATCTCGTTAGTTTCTTTTATTCGTTTTCGCGTTCTTTTCAAAAACCTTTACAATTATAATTTAGTTAATATCTGAAAATATGTTTCAAATGATTATGCTTAACCTCTATGCAAATTTTCAAGGCACTATATAACTTCTAAATATTATCTTGCCAGGTATAATGCGAGATATGACAGCAAACCATTATCGGTGACAACAAATTACCACAAGACTTTTGTTTTGCTCACAAGAAAAAGTTTTTTGCCAAACACAGTACAGTGGAGACAAATATTTAAAGAAAATATCATAACGTATTACTGCAATTGATGGTTGTAATAAATTATTCATATCAGGGAAACAGAAAAAATAAAAACCTAGTGCACAAAAACGCGATTCATCTCTCCATCTAGTAATGAAAATATCATTTTGTTTAATGTTATTCTATTAGTTCGTGCTTTTGAAGCCAAATTTTTAAAGTTAAATTGAAAATTCTTTAATTGAAACTATTTATTATTTTCAGCTAATACCGAAAATACCGGTATTTTATCTCAGCAAATACCGGTATTACGAAATTGCAAAATTTCTATAAATACCGGCGTTCGGTATACTGGTATTGCAATCACTAATTGTTATCATAGATGAAGATTAAAAGTTGTAAATAAAACCTCGAAAGTAAGAATTTCTATCCCTTTCTCGTGAACTAATCAGGGTTGCCAGGGGTTGAAAGGTGTCTAAAAATAAGTAATTTACCCTCCTCGAGTTTCCGAAATTTTTTAACATAAATGAAGAGTAAAATATGGAAATAAAACGCTTAAGTATAAGGTTGCCTACCTTTTTTGGGGCCCTAATCAGGGTTGTCAGGGGACAAAAGGTTTCCAAAGATTTAGATAATTTACCCCTCATCGAGTTTCCGGAAATTGCTGTCATAAATGAAGAGTGAAAGCTTTAAATAAAACGCTAACAAAATGTTGTCTACCTTTTTCCGGTACCTAAAATGGGTTGCCAGAGGCTAAAAAGTGCCCAAAAATGAATATCCTCATTGAGTTTCCAAAAGTTGTTGTAAATGAAGAGTAAAAGCTATAAAGAAAACGTTAAAGCAAGGTTGCCTACCTGTTGCGTGTGAACTAATCAGTGTTGCCACGGGCTTAAATGTACCCTAAAATGAGGGATTTACCCTCATCATTTTCCACATAAGTTATATAAAAAATTGTTATTGTGGTTAAAAATATTACAAAACCGATGGTACAGGGTTGCTCAAGCAAAAGTGGTCCAAGCAAAGGGTTGTCGCTATTCGAAGTTTCATTACTGAAACTTATTAAATTGGTTAGTTTTTAATATAAGTACAAGCTCTAGCGCCTAGCCCTTTTTATAAAAGTTTGTTCTAGAAGAAAAAGATCTATATATATTGTTTGAGTTTATTTCTGATCACAATATTTAGATTTATATTTGTTTCAGGACAACAAATTATGTGGTCTAAATTGTTATACGGCCGTTACACGGAAAACGGTCATTCTATGCCGCACTTGACGCCTTATATATTTCATTAGAATAATAAAATATTAGAATAATAATTTCAAAGGGTAATGAACAAAATTTCGTGGCTAAAGAAATCACAAACGAATTTGTGATTTCTTTAGCAAAGCATTTCGTTATTTTCTTTTTAAATTCTACTTTTTTGATGAAATGTATAAACTGTCACGTGCAGACAAAATGATCGTTTTTTCGTGGAATGGTCCTATACATAATTTTTTTTCGACGTTTTAAATTATTATTTTTCAACAAATGAGATATGTTTCTATTATATTGAACCTAGCTTTTGAACCTACAATTTGTTCGTCATTGCTATATTAATAGTGCAAAAATATTATTTACTTCATACAGAAAAAAAAAACAATGTGTTTTTCGGTGTCCCAGACATGACGCATACAAATAAATAAAATTTTAAATAACAAAATTATTTGATAAAATATTAGTCCGTCGAACTTATCTCTGTATCAAATGTACGGTTTCAAGAAGATGCTTACTCCAGTTTAATTAAAATATTGAGATCTAGAACAAAATGTTGGTGAAATTAAAGAGTCTGATTGTACCGCACGTGACTGTGGAAGGGCCTCATAGAGCAATTTTGTGGAAATTTGTGTTTATTCATGACATAAATTTGATTTTAAGCACTTTTATCTCAAAAACCAATTTTTAAATTTCAAAACAATTTTTAAAGCCTACAGAATTTGCTGGGATACTTAATTAATTAGTTAAAAATTAATGATAGAATACTTGGTCTATCATTCCGTGATACGTTTTACTCATTCCAATGATCAAATTCTGCTAAGATAAATTGCATTTCAAAAGTGTTTTAAATTAAAACATATTTAAATGTAAAGTCCAGTTACATCTTTATAAAAAAAATGAGTCAATGAAAATAAATGATAATTTTAAAAAATCATGTACACTATACTACAAAAACAGTTTTCATTCCTTATTCTTTATATTCCTTCCAAGAAATGTAGCCATTTCAATCTGCAGAAAGATCATTTTCATTTCAATGGAAGAGATAAAAGCAAAAAATGTTTTACATGTTCTAATAAAATTATATTACAACGTGCAGTGATATTATACTAAGTACACAGTGAAAAAATGGTGATATATCAAGAATTCGAAGAAGAAAAGAAATAAAAAAGTATTGACGTTTCTTAGCAGTTTCCCACAATTATTTTTTCTTTCTCGTAGTCGTTTTGGAGGGAGGGCAGTTCGCTCGCCACTCCAGTCGTGCCGTAGGCTACGGTCGTGAGGAAACTTGATGAGTGAGCTACGCCCTCAGAGGGATGCCAATCAAAACTAAGGGAAAGTACTCGATTTGCAAGATTGGGCTAGAAACGGGATTTTTAATTTCCCTCTCTAAGTCATATGTTGGCTGCGGTCATTTTTTCAGTTGGCCATTTTTCTTCGTTTTCTCGTTTTCCCTTGCTATTGCTTGCAAGAAGCAGGTTACTTATTAACTTACTTAAACTTGAATGTAAGTTTTATTTCGTCAGAACAAGGATGTGTACAATAGGTTGGAGTGAAAAAAATCAAAATTTGATAAACGCTAAGTAATAGTGCGGAAAAGTTGCCTTTTGTAGAGATATTTGGTCATGCAAAAAGATTTCGAAAGCAAAAAATATCTTGAGGGTCACTCGCGCCTTGAAGTTGACCATTATTGCATAAAAACTGGAAAAATAATTTCATCAAAAATATAAATTTGATAAATTTGCTGTAATGTCACTTAAGAGTAGGCTTTTTGTGTAGATTACATACCGCATGGATCATTTTGATAATAAACTGTATTTTACAGTTCCAAACATACTTTGAATTTGACCAATATAGCGTCAAAATTGCCTAACATCGTAAGGCTCCGTACTTTGAGAAAAAAATATCAGAAGTTATTATTTGCAAAAATTGGCTCTCAGATTAATCAATTCTTACATTGATACCGAAAAAAATAAGTAATAAAAGTATATTTTGCATGGGAAAAGAAAAAGTTAATTTTCCACTTAGCGCATAAATTTGGCGAAAAAAGTAAAATTTACGTGTGATAACGAACGTCAGTTTAGTATAAAAGTTTTAAAATAAATATGTAGCTTGCAACAGCTCACCACATAAGTCACACCTCGAAACGAAAGAAGTTTCTAAATAAATTTTAATGATTTTTGAGCACTCAAAATGTTACTACACTGCTTGACAATTGCTAAGGAACAATTACGTTTTTTAGAATGGTTAAGAATATATAATGATTAAAGAAATAGAACGAAATATATAGTTAGTAGGGAGGATGTGCCTTTATTATAAGTACAAAATAATACAGATATTACTGCATCAATGAAGTAAAAACTTAAAAATAAAAAAGTTATCCTACTTAGATAATTTTCATACAACCACAAAAAATGATCTAGGTCAGAATGATGGAGACATGAGTACCTTAATATGATGTATGATTACCAGGGACACTGATGCACAATTTACATCTGTTTTCCATACTCCCCACTAATTATTGAGGAGTGCTTGGGGGATGTTTTCTCACTCCTCTCTCAATGCGGATTTGAGTTCTTGTACTGCTGTGGGAGGGACGGTTCTTCGCGCAACACGTCTCCCAAGAGCCTCCCAGGCAAGTTCAATTGGATTTAAGTCGGGAAAGTAAGCAGGCCACTGAATATAGAAAATGTTTTCACTTTGCAGTGTGTCTGACCCTTCAATGCTCCAGTGTGGCCGTTTATCGTCGTCCGTAAAGAGAAAGTCTGGACCTATAGCCCCCCTAAAAAGACGAACATGGTTCAGCATAACATATCTGCAATACATTTGCGACGTATCGTTTTCTTATTAAAAAATGTGAAGCATTGTTCTGCCATTGTGCATGATGCCTGCCCACACCAAGACGCCTGGGCCGCACCGATCACGTTCGCAAACAAATTTTTGTGCATAACGTGTTCCACGTTCTCTTCACAGTAGTTGGTGACCAGAATCACTTGTCACACAGAAACGAGATTTGTCAGAGAACAACACTTTGAAAAATTTTGATAATCCCACCAACATGTTCCTTACACCAGCGTAATCTCTCTCGATGATGGCGTGGTTGAACTTGGATGCAACTTACGGACTTCCGTGCATACAAACCGACATTATTTACTCGCCGTGAGATGGTTCTTGCAGAAACATGAGTATCGGTAGCGGTTGTTAGATTTGCAGCTATCTGTCCAAGAGTGAAATTTCTGTTCCTTTTTGCCACGAGGGCTACATAGCGATGCTCTGAAGGTGTGGTGCTCCTACCACGACCCCCGACATGCTTTTGCAAAACATTTTCACCTTCAGCGGCATTCTTTAATGCGGAGACGGCATTTTTGATACACCCATTGCAACAGCTACAGTGGTGACATTTTGACCTGCTTCCAGTCGTCCAACCGCTTGTCCACGATCATAGATACTCAAATGATGTCTTGCTGACATTTTACTCTTAAGTATTTTAAGAACCAAACAGAATTTCAGAGAAAAACCTTTTTTAACATCCAGCACTATTTTTGTTAAAAACCAAACAGTGAATTTTCGTACGAATCTTGAGCGTGTATGCACTGTCTTTTATACAGATAACGAGTTTTGGTCTACCACGTCATCTGAACTTGAATTGATTTCCATTAGCCAGGCGGTTGAGGTTCAAATTTGCATAAATCACTTGTTCCTTAACAATTGTCAAGCAGTGTACATTTCATACAAAAAAACATAGTTTGTTTGCGAGTCTCACTATTATCATGACTCCTGACAAAATTTGGCCTTAGTGATACGTTATGGGTAAGATTTCTAGATTCTAATCTGACTCTAAGAAATCCATCTCTCTTGAGGTTAGACAACAAACTGTGGTTGACGCTTCTTTGTCTAATTTTGCGCACCGTCTTTCGTCTGACTACTTTAGTGTAACGTGAGGTTTTAGAAATCATATAATTCAGTAAGTGTGCCATCAAGCAACATTTCCTATAAAGTTTTATCTGAAATTCCTTTTTTAAATGGAGGGTCCGAGTTTTCCCACTTCCGCCTTCGAGTTTTCTCAAATTTTTAAAATCTAATGTAGAGCACGAAAAAAAAAAAAAAACATTCATTTTAAAGAAAGTAAAAGAAAAAAGATTTATTATTTGGAGAAAAAATAAAGCAATTTATGGATACTTTATTAGTATTTCTCTCATTTAGTAAATTTAACTGAGTCAAAAAGATTTATTTCTTGAGAATTTCAAAAAAATAAATATAGGGACTTTCGAATCGTTTAGTGAACGGCCTATTGTGACGGTGCTAGGCGTATGCAAACAGTGCGACTGCACGCAGGGGCGTGCAAAGGGGAAAAGAAGGACACCTTTTTGTCCAGGCCCGAAACTGGAGTGGGCCCAATATTTTTAAAATAAGGAGAGAAATATAGGAGTAAACAGTATGGGCCCGTATAAGTCATTTCGGACGGAGCCCAAAATTTCTGTTCACGCCCCTGACTGTACGGGGCCCAGTGGCGCTGTATATAGAAGGGTTCAGCAAGGACTAACACTTAAACTGCGTTAAAAAGTTTAACACTTCTTTGCGCTGACTTAAAGAATAGAGGGGGGTCCTCCAAACTATTGTGGGCCTTGGGTCTCACTTTCAGTTAGTCGGGCCTTGGGCCTTTCGTCGGCCCTGAGTGTATTTCAGGGCCGTGTTCAAAGAGGTATAGAGGGTGCTACCCCCCCCCCCCCCCCACCGTTTTTCAGAATTCCATTCCAATTATATTTTAGCAATGAACAAAAAAAGAAAGGTCTTCGCAGTCTTATAGAATTGAAATAGTAATACTAAATAAACAAATTGGTATAAAAGTAACAAACAGTATTTATTCTGCCAAACATTAAAAGATAATGTAATCTTAATATAGAATCATCCAAAATTCTGCATTATTAAGATTACCTAATTAAAGGTCATGAATGTAGTACGTTTCAAACTTTTTTCAGCGGAAAAAAAAATGTAGTGTAAATTCGTGGCAAGCTTCAGTTTAAAAAAAAAAAAAAAGAAGAAAAGATAAATAAAATTCATAGCTTCATAAGAGCCGCCGACATATGTACACTGTTAAAAAAAACCTGAAAGTTCAGGTAGTTTTCTGACTGATTTTAACAGAATATTTCCGTAATGCTTCAAAACGTATTTTTTCCTTACAACAACAAAAATATCACGAAAGGAAGTAATGAAAACAGAATTTTTCCATCTCTAGGGTTGCCGCTGTGCTGTATTTTGTCAGTATTCTGATTAGCCTTCAAGTTATGATAAACATCGCTTTTTGATAGTGCTTATTAAATAGCACTGTTACATTTTGTTAATTAAAAGCTTATTTAGAATAACAACTCAGATGTCGTAGACAAAATAGATAGCTTGCCATTTCATGTCTGGAAAGTAATATACTCGTATGTCGAAATTGTTTTTACGCCTTTCGGCTTTGTAGGTTTGGAAAAATGTTTGCGCCATTTTCAGACAGGCAGATGTGTTTTGATCGCCCTGGTGATTTGATGTGGGTTTTACTGAGTCAGTATTAGAATATTATTGCGGTGTTTTATTTTGCTCAATACTTCGAAATTCTATTCGTTAGACGACGTTCGTCGTCGTCGACTACAATTCTATTCGTTAGTCATATTGTATGTTCTAGCGGAGGAATAGTTTTAGGATCTCGTGTTATCCATTTAAAATAAAGGCTATTGGATTACTTGTGTCCAGATGCAATGGAGACACTTAAATTTAGCACCGCTGGTCACATGTAAGTATTGTTGAATATCTTTGTACATGTTAATATACAAATGCATTTTTCTTGTTAATATGCATTTGATAGAATTCCGATGGTAGCTGATTTAGAATTATTAGAACTATTATAAAGTTACTGTTTTTGCTCTAACGCGTTGTATTCTTGAAAGTCATTAAAACGTTAAATAGACAACATTTCGTATCAACCGGAGATTATCGTGGTATGCGAGCAAGACAGAAAAAATCACTCAGTTTTTTTTTTTTTTTTTGACAGATTGAAAGTAAACATTTTGAATATCTAAATAAAAGTATTTCTCGCTGTTATATTTTTTGCGAAAAGGCATAGCAGATTGCTAATCTTTGAAAATACTGAAAATGGCGCAAACATTTTTCCAAACCTACAAAGCCCAAAGGCGTAAAAACAATTTCGACATACGAGTATATTACTTTCCAGACATGAAATAGCAAGCTATCTATTTTCTCTACGACATCTGAGTTGTTTTTCTAAATAAGCTTTTAATTAACAAAATGTAACTGTGCGATTTAATAAGCACTATCAAAAAGCGATGTTTATCATAACTTGAAGGCTAATCAAAATACTAACAAAGTACAGCACATCGGCAACCCTAGGAATGGAAAAATTATGTTTTCGTTACTTCCTTTCGTGATATTTCTGTAGTTGTAAGGAAAAAATACGTTTTGAAGCATTACAGAAATATTCTGTTAAAGTCAGTCAGAAAACTACCTGAACCTTCAGGTTTTTTTTTTTTTTTTAAACAGGTGTATGATCCAAAATGTTACTTGGACCACTTTTCATTGGTTAGTTTTGTATCAATGTGCATAGAATGTTTAGAAAAATTTCTCCAAAGAAAAAGTAGGGGCCCAAAATGAGGCCGAGCTTCCCCTAACTTCCGAGGTTAATCGGGCCCTGCCCGTAAGACGGGCTTCGTGGGCTTATAGGTAAATCAGTGTTTATTTGAAATTTGATTATTACCGCGCACTTTTAAAAGTTTTAACATAAATTGATTTTCACTGCAAAATGTTTCATGGAATAAAAATGACATGCAATTTTGCGTGCCATGGGGTCGTTTCTGAAATTTTAAAAGTATTTTTTTCTGAAAGAGCATGTTTAAAACATTGGACTTTACCATTTTTTAAATAATTTGAAAAAGTTTAATATTTTTAGCATTTTTTTATATCGGTGTGCAGATTCAATTTCATTTTTTACGCATCTGCACATGACACCACAAGTGATGAAATGCCATTCACGTATGCCATTAGCGCAGAGCGCAATATTTAATTCGCTTCTTAATTATCGCAATCTGGAAGCCCGGCAGACAGCAAGCGTAAGCACTGAGGCGCCAGTGGAGTAGCGCGTCAAAGTTCATTACTTGTGACATCATAAAGAACACGCCTTGTTACAATAAATGGACATTTAACAAAAAATTAAATTAAACGTTTTGAAAATAAAAATTTTTCCTCGCTCCATGTTATTTTATTTATTTATTTTTTATTCATTTATTTATTTATTTATTTATTTTTTGTTCATTCTATCAACAAGTAATACTTTTGACTGACTGAAACAACCCTATTATAACCAGCTAAGTTAAATGTTTGAAAGTAATTTTTAATTTAAAGCTTGAGTAATCGTAAAAGTGTTGTTCGTAAGTTATTATTAAGCCCATTAAGAAAATTTTTTTTTTAACCAACTGTCTTTCACAGTCAAATCAGTTAACAAAATACTACTTTTTCACCCAACGGCCAAGATCATTTTCTGGTAAGATTGGTGATGATGATTGATTACCAAATTCTGTACTACTGATACCCCTCACAAAATCAGTCATAACTAAGTAACAGCTCTAATCTTAAAGATTTCATTTATGTCTCATTCTAAAGATCTTTATATGCGTTTCATATGATGTGGAATCAAATTAAATAATAATTAAATAAAGTTTCTTAAAAACACTATTTTCGAGCTTTTTCAAAGATTTTTTTCGTTTACCGGTCAGGCATATAAGTTTTATGATGGAGAAATGATCGAGGTTTAAGAAATTAATTTTTTTATGAGAATGATAAATTGCAAACTGAGAATGCAAAAAAAAAAAAAAAAAAAAGCCGTCACTCAGAATAAGAAAAAATAAATTAAAAAAAAAAGATCTCCAAACATCCAAAAGCTCGCATCTTTATAAACACTTTTATTATACTTGGCATATTGGTCACGGACATTCTGAGGCCTGCTTTTGCTTATATCTAGGCAACTAGACCACTTAGAGGATTCGGGATTTCACTAAATGATTTGTTTAATCTTAAGGTACAACCTAACGCTAAAAAATTAAGTTCTAAAATAAAATTAATGTTTTTTTCGGTCTTTATGGAAAACAGTAAATTTCATGTAATTTCCCCATTAAATGATTAAATATAATACCCATTGTTACAGAAATTCGTTGCTTTACAACAGCAATATTAATAGTAGTCATAATGAAAATTCTGAATGATGGCTTCTCTGGAGGAAGCATGAAATATATTCCCTATCATTGCTCTCATCTATGCCAAAAATCGATAACGGGGCTAACTAAAGAGACATTTTAATACCTTTATCGGGATTAATTTATATGTTGTCAAACGTAAATTAGTTTGGGAAACCTTTAATATTTTAATGGTTCTAATCTAATTAGCACATAAATTCTAGAGAGGAACAAGGACCTATATATAATGTACACTGTTAAAAAAAACCCTGAAAGTTCAGGTAGTTTTCAGACAGATTTTAACAGAATATTTCCGTAATGCTTCAAAACGTATTTTTTCCTTACAACAACAGAAATATCACGAAAGGAAGTAACGAAAACATAATTTTTCCATTCCTAGGGTTGCCGCTGTGCTGTACTTTGCTAGTATTCTGATTAGCATTCAAGTTATGATAAACATCGCTTTTTGCTAGTGCTTATTAAATCGCACAGTTACATTTTGTTAATTAAAAGCTTATTTAGAATAACAACTCAGATGTCGTAGACAAAATAGATAGCTTGCTATTTCATGTCTGGAAAGTAATATACTAGTATGTCGAAATTGTTTTTACTCCTTTGGGCTTTGTAGGTTTGGAAAAATGTTTGCGCCATTTTCAGACAGGCAGATGTGTTTTGATCGCCCTGGTGATTTGATGTGGGTTTTACTGAGTCAGTATTAGAATATTATTGCGGTGTATTATTTTGCTCAATACTTCGAACAATTCTATTGTGTGTTCTAGCGGTGAGAATAGTTTTAGGATCTCGTGTTATCCATTTAAAATAAAGGCTATTGGATTACTTGTGGTTCATTGTATCCAGATGCAATGGAGATACTTAAATTTAGCACCGCTGGTCACATGTAAGTATTGTTGAATATCTTTGTTACATGTTAATATACAAATGTATTTTTCTTGTTAATATGCATTTGCTAGAATTCCGATGGTAGCTGATTTAGAATTTACAGAACTATTCTAAAGTTACTGTTTTTGCTCTAACACGTTGTATTCTTGAAAGTCATTAAAACGTTAAATGCCAACATTTCGATTTCGTATCAACCGGAGATTATCGTGGTGTGCGAGCAAGAGGGAAAAAATCACTGTTTTTTTTTTTTTTTTTTTTTTTTTTTTTTTTTTTTTTTTTGACAGATTGAAAGTAAACATTTTGAATCGCTAAATAAAAGTATTTCTTGCTGTTATATTTTTTGCGAAAAGGCACAGCAGACTGTTAATCTTTGAAAGTACAATTACAATTTTGACAAGAATAAGTTTTCTTGACTACCTAGAAATCTGGAAACATTCATTACTATTTTCGGGATTTCATTTATAATAAAAAATATAAATTATCTAATTTATTTCCTTAGGATCTCATCCAACAACTTATTTGAGATTATTGCAAGTTTCTTATAAAAACATTTTGGGGTAAAACGAACTGATTGATATGTTTAGCCTAAGTATAATGCTCATGCACTAAAAATCTGTGTTACTATTCCAATGAGTGAAAAATGCGGAAATCACGGGGGGGGGGGGGGGGGTATACATCATCTGAGCAAAAAATTCTTCACGTGTATGTCAATGATTCTGTTTTTAAACACAGTAAATTGGTATGCGGTACTCTCCATCAGGTATTTTATTCCATGATAAAGTCAACCGGTTTTTAATGGTATTTTATTAGACTCATTCTGCAAATAAAAATATTCCATTTTTCCATGTATGCTTTTCCATGCCACGCCAGAATATGTACGAGGGGATTTCGAAGGAAATATCGAACAGTATCAGCATCAAAAATTAGTGTTATATTCGAATCCACTAATTTCCTTGTTGGTACTTTTCGATTATTTTTATTCATCGGAAGGTGCAAATTTCGAGATAGATGCTTGAAAGGTGAGTTATCAAGCAAAAATTTCACTTAAGTTATATTTGAGTAATAAATACAAATTAAAAAAATAATAGTTTTTGAATAGTTAACTATTTTTCTATTATATATCATTTTAAACATATGATAGAAAAACGAGAATGAAATTTCAGTAAAATATGTGAAAATGAGAAACGAAAAAATAGCGCAACGAAAAATCAAGAACTGAAAGTTCTGTAAAGACACAGAAAATTTAAAAACAGAAAAATAGATGAACGGAAAATTTAAAAACGGAAAAATAGATCAACGGAAAGAAGAGAAATGGAATTTTCGTTAAATCACGGGAAATTTATAAATGGAAGAACGGAACTAAACGGAGAAATGAGAAATGGAACTTCTGTTAAGTCACGGAAAATAATTTAACGGAAACGTAATATTTACGGCAACTTTGCTGCCGGTACTTTATCCGTTATTTTCAGGAAATTTTTTTAACAGTGTACATCTTTAGTTATTTACATAAAATATCATCACGAAAATCACAACGAAATGGAAAAAAACATAAAGAAGCCACCATAATATGCTTTGAATAGAAAAAATAGGTTTCTCGATAGTACCATCATACGATTTCTGAAATACATTTACACTAAAAAGAATAAAATAACAGAATTTTTTAAAAAATACTAAGCACTTTTCATAATGCACTCAAAAGGACAAAATAACTTTTCTGGAGTAGAATGGACAATTTAAGTATCATCTGTCGTTTTCAACTGTTCCATGAAAATGACACCACAAATGAAGAAAAGTGCGACTCAAGTCAGGTAGGGAATTTGTTATCATTACCTAGCTTTCAATCATAAATTTGAGTGTTAAAATATGCATATTTTTCTGGGAAAGTTTGGTGTGAAATATGACTTGAGCCGCACTTTTCTTCGTTTGTATTGTCATTTTCTTGGAATAATTGAAAACTACAGGAATACTTTCTTTGTCCATTCTGCCCCAGAAAAATTATTTTGTCCTTTTGAGTGCATTATGAAAAGTGCTTAGTATTTTTTGGAAATTTTTTTTATTTTATTTTATTTATTTATTTATTTATTTATTTTAGTTGAAGAAAGAGTTTTATTTAACTCCGAAACAGAGGTGTCTACGGGGGAGGGGGTTCAAGACTGTGCCATTGAAATGTTTAGGGTGTGTGTGTGTTTTAAGGGGCATTTTTCTCTCTTTTTCGGATTCACAGCAATTCCTAGATTTCTCAGATTGAGAACAATTTTGCGTACCATTCCCATTGAAAATGATATTACCTAATATGCTAAATATCATAACTTTAATACTTGAAACTAAATCATATAAGCTTAACAAACTTGTAGTACTAGCACACCAGTTGTCAAAAATTACAATAGATTTATATTTATTACAAATGAATTTTTAGTTTAACATCATTTGAAACACGCTAAAATATTTAATGACTGTCAAGTGATTAATTTTTTGAAACTGAGTCTTTTATTCTCAAAAAAAAAAAAAAAAAGCCTCTATAAAACAAACAAATAATACTGAAATCTGACGTCGAAATCCAGTTCATACCATTCATGTATAACACCCATCCACTTTGAGAGAAAAAAAAAGGGGATTTTTCAAAAAATATCCATGAACTGAAGCAAGAAATAGAAATATAATTCAAGTTACATATTAAAAAAAAGTCTGCTGCTAATACTACGTCTGCGAAATAAATATATAAGAAAACAAGTTACGACAATTATTTCTTTAAACAATTCCCGTGAAAAAGTGAAAAAAATATTTTATTCAAATTCGATGCTTTTCTCAAAGTTCTACATGAAGAAAAAAGAAATATAAACACTGGAGTCGAACAAGAACCAATTTATCAATAATGATGTAACAGACATTTTCCAAGCAGAAAAGTATTGGAAGGAAAAAATAATCCCGCAAAGGTCTAGAAATTTTCCCCAAAGAGAAAATGGACAAGCTTTCGTTTTGAAAGCAGACCGAATCTTTTATGAAGATTGTCTCCGATTGGCTGCATTGGCTTATCCATTCGGAGAAACACCACGCATCTCGCCAATCAGAAACGCAATGCTTGACGGCTTAGTAGTGTACGAACAAAACTACAAGTAATAACAACGTGCAATGGGTATGTTTTTGATTTGAATTTGGGGATTATTTGTTTGAAATTTGTATTTATATTTTGTGATTTGTTCTGGAATAAGTGTAAAAATGATGCGATTGTTTGTTCTGAAAATTAAGAATGTTTGATTTACGATGCTGTGCATTTCATGATCAATGTTGCCGGTGTACTGAGTCTTGAATTGCTTTTGTGAACGTTTCACCAACATTTGAATTGAAAATGTACGTTTACATTTTCAAGAAAAACGAACTGAAAGTTTCAGAACTTATTGCATAGAATTTGGATAATTTAATTACGGAAGATGTATCGGAAAGTAAGCATTTCTGGTTTGTTTTGATACTTACATGGTAATTCGGATCATAATTTCGAATAACTAAACAGTGCAAGAGCCCCATATCCATATAAACTCCAATTTTAGTTCAGTAATTTAAACTTAAAGGGAAAAATAAGAGCTAATATTTCCAGGGGTTCTTTGCATCTAAAGTATAAATAGCCTCTAAGTCTTTCATTACCATAACTTTTTTTTTGCTAAAAATGCTAGATATTTATCTCCTAATGCTAAAAAAATAGGGGGATAAAAAAAAATGTTTTGTGCAGGTATGTTGGATTTTGGTTTACAAAATTCTTGGCGTTCTAGATATATTTCTTAGTTTGAGAAAGTTTCATTTTAAAAAAATGCTGATTCCACTTTGTTACTATTTATTTTGCCCATCAGTTTGCTTCAATGGTACTTCTGAATTTTTTGTGTTTTTCCAGTATTTCAATTAAAACTCCAGTATGTAAATAAAATTCAGTGTATTTCAAACATTTTCAGTGACTCTGCAGACATACAAGGTGTATGTAGTACACAAAAGTAATTAGACCAACAACACTGAAAATTGGCAATGCTGTTTTTCTGCTTGTCTTGACAGGTATGTTTATCCCTTCTGGAACAAGTTAAATTTTTAGCCCTGTAATTTTGAGAGTTTTATCAGTTAAGTTGTGTTTGGAAAATGGAACTGTAAAATGTAGAGCAATGTTATACCATCAAGTTTTGTGTTAAACTTGAGGAACCCGTGAGTGTGACTTTTGAATGGTTTAAACAGGACTATAGGGAACTTTCTTTATCATGAGCATGCTTATACAAATCATCTTTGGCAGTTCAAGAGTACACAAAGATGAAACTTCCTTGCTCAGGAAGACCTTCCACTTCAAAAAACTGGTGAAAAGTAAAACCTGTATGGGCTCTTATGAAGTAGACTGCCATATAACAATGCAAATGATGTGTGACCAATTAAACTTAATCATTTTTCCCATACATCAGATTTCAACAAAAAATTTGCACTTACATGTCGCACGGCCTTTTGAATTAAGGATATTTTGTCCTCAAAAATCATTCCTGTTATTCTCTAGTCTCTCTTTTCACCTGATCGGAGTCCTTGTCACTTTTTCCTTCCCTGAAATTGAAAAATATCTTATTATAAAATTTAAGTGTCTTATAAAAAGGACATTATTTTGGGACTTTAAAGTATCCAAAAGAATTGGACCTACATATAAAATGCTTTCAGTTCAAAGCTTTTCAGTGCTGCTACCAAGAATGGGAACAATGACTGGGCCGGTCGTGTATAGCTGCCTAAGGGCACTACTTTGAAGGGTACAATATTGCTGCTTGAAAATACAGTAGACCCTCGTTTTACCCGGGGGGTTACAATCCACGGAAATGACGCCTAAATCGAAACCGCGTAAATTGAGACCTAAAACTAGTGTTAAAATAGCGGTTTGGTGCTGTAAATAACAAAATACCTACTTCATTCTGTGATGACTAATCTATATATATAAAACGATTATGCGTGGCGCAAAACGAGTCGTTATTTCTTTCTCTCCGTTGGCAACGATCCGCTTTGTTTGCGATCGTTGTTTACAAGTGCTGCAGACTCGCTGCTAGCGTTAGAATTTTGGTTTTTGAATGAGTGTTTTCGATCACTTGAATATAATTAACAAAGAAAAGAGCAGTGTGCTTGGGAGTATTTAGATGAAAGATTTAAACTCTGATCGGTAAGAAATGCTGCCGATAGGATTAGGCGGGCAAACGCACGCCGTGAACCGCGAATTGCAAATCCAGTGAGTTCTGTAAGTGTTTTCAAACATATTTCCGGTATAATCATGCACTTTACTGGAGAAAAGAGTTGAAATGACAGTGATAGTATTGAAACTGGAGAAAAATATTATTTTATTTAAAAAAATGCTAATAATAACACTGATACTTATCCTCGAATACTACTTATTTTATCCGATAGTAACGTGCCTTTTAAATTCAAACGTGAACAAGTTCCTGTTAGATTAGCCTTCCTAATAACTATAAATAATACACAGAGTCAAACTTTTGATAAATTTTTTTTAGATTTGACAAAACCACTTTTCAGTCACAGACGTGTCATATGTAAGGCATTCAAGAATCATAGTGTATCTGAAAACCCAGAAATTTTCTATCATGTATGCAGAGAAGTATTATGAGTTTCTTCTTTTTTTTAAAAATCCTTTGCAAAGTTAATGTTGATGTCGAAAGGTTTTTCCCTTAACCATAGTGCTTACAAAAAATGAAGTTCCCTACTTACGAGGGCTGCAGAGTCAGAGGAAAAATGTCCCACTCCGACTACAGGATTTTTAGAGACTACGACTCCTTTGCACAAAAATAGTCCGACTCCGGAGTGACTCCTGAAATATTGGGAGAGCTGCGAATTTTGAGAGAAAATTACTGACTCCGTCTCTTGAAATTTTAGACCTTCGACTCCGACTCCTTTCCCATAAAACCTGTCGGACTCCACAGCCCTGCTACAGCTTACCACGAAAAGAAGGTGGCAAGTTAATGCAAAAACATCATTTATAATAGGTTGTTTGTTATTATTTTGGAATAGATAGGATTAGCGAGACTATGCCTCTTACTATTTGGTGCTTTCTGGAAGATTCTACCTATTACAAATGTTTCCCTTCAAGGTCATCCGCTTTCTTTTCGTGGTCAAGCTTAACTAACTGCAACCTGTAAATACTGAATTTTTTTTTCCAGCCACATTTTTTTATATACAGTGAAGCACTGCTTATACATTTTTGAAGGGACTATGAATAAAGCGTACAAAAGAAAAAAATGTATCATTGGTAAAGAAAATGTATATTAGACCCTCCAGGGACAATTTAAAAAACGAATAGAAGAGAAACATATAAACAGTGCTTCACTGTATTATGTTATTCCACATAGACTAAATGAATTTATTGGACAATTCTCATTGCAAAACATGTCACTTAGTTTTGCAATGCATTGAAGTTAAGAACTGAACAACAATGACAAAGTAAAGCAACAAATTGAATTGTGAAGACCTGAAGAGCGAAACATTTCACATACTTTTGCAATGGCATTGATGTTAAGAACTGAGTCACAGTGGCAAAATAAAGCAACAAATTGAATCAGGAAACCTGATTTTACTGTTAATATGTTTTCACAAAATCATTTTGACCCTCTGCGTTATTTATAGTCATTAGGAAGGCTAATCTAACAGGAAATTGTTTACGTTTGAATTTAAAAGGCATATTGCTATCGAATGAAATAAATGGTATCCGAGGTATGACAAATATTAGTGTTATATAATAATCATTAATTTTTTTTTTTTTTGCTACAATAATATTTTTCTCCAGTTTTTTTATTAGTCTTAGGCCAACCCTTTTTCTCCAGTAAAGTGTATGATTAGTCCGTAAATGTATTCGGAAACACTTGCAAAATTCTCCCAATTTGAAGACGGTGTAAATTTGTGCCCCTTAGCCCCTTCAGTAAATGTAGGAAAGAAATATTATATTATGTTTGTAAATTTTAGTACAAAAATGTTCCTTTGCATGCTTTTCTCAAAAGATAATGGAATTGCAAACTTTTGCTTTATAATAATCCAATGCACGAGTTGCATGTCAAAGTAATTGTTCCCTTTTAAATGTATGAAAATCATAAGTGTTATGTATGATATTCATATTAAGAAAAGAAAAAACTACCTTTTTTTTTAATACAGATAAAGCTAGACCAATATTTGGTGACCAGTGAGCGAGCGTAGCGAGCTCGGATCGCGAAGCGATCCGAAGGAACTGCGTAAGCAGTTCCGGGGGTTGGCGAGCGTTAGCGAGCAGGGGGCGATAGCCCCCTAGTTGTATAATAAGTTTAATGTGTACTTATATCAATTTTTATGCACAACATGCATAATTTAATTTTGTGTTCTGTTTATAAAGAGGAGCTGCTATGATAGTCTTTTGGCAGTCATTAAGAATTTTTCTCTGGAATTCTTTACAGGGCATTATCACATCCATGATCACTTGCGTTATTTCCATGATAGAATCTTCCTTCACTAACAAATCAGAAAGATCATTTCTATTGTCTAAGAATGGTTTAAAATTTTCAATGTGAACGTTTTTGGTTGTGCGTCGCCGACGTCAGTATCCTCATAGGATTTTGGCCTCCTTTGTCACTCCTGAAAGCTCTTCTTCCAGTGAGCTCTGAACTGTGTATTTTATAACTTTACTTCTGGAAAGAGCTGTGGAACTAATTGCATAAAACGTCTCCTGTTGCCCAAGCTCAATTTTTTTTCCCACGCCAAAATGCAGTTAATTACGCGTAATCTGCAATCTTTAGGAGTTTGGATTTCGAAAGAGGGGAAATTTTCATCTGTTTGCATTGCCGCATCCGCGTAAAACCAAAACTCATCCGCGTAGAATAAAATAAAGCTGTCAAATCTTAAACCGCATATAATCAAAACTGCGTAAAATAAACCCGCATAAAACGAAGATCTACTGTAATAAGTTTTGGTTAAAAAAGTCTCATTACTTTTTTAACACAGCTTTTACATGTAAAATAATGTACATGAGTAAATATGCTGTATAATATTTCTTGAGTGCCTCCTAATCTGTCCCTTAATATTTTTCTTCTAATTTGTTATTTATTAATGTACTTCATTTTCAGATCAAATTCAGTTATGACTCTGACGTTTGATACTACTTTGTTTTGGATGGCAACAGCCTTGGGAATTTCTGGAGCTTTTGTCCCAGTTTTCATTCAAATGGTAATATCTTTTCTATATAAGTACATAAGTTGTAAACAAAGAAAAGACACCTAACCATTCCTTGGATTAGATGTAAAAGTGACTTTTATTTTTTGTGCAGATTAATATTTGTACGTTTATAAAATTCAAATGAAAAAAATTATGCATCTGAAACAAAGCGGAGTCAATTTAGATTTTCATTTCTTTTTCAATAAATTTATTTTAATGCGTTTTTTCTCTGGATGCTTCATTTAACTAAATTAAAGACTCAGACCTGTCAATGACTGTATACTCCTCCTTTGACATAGTATAAGTGTAATTTGATCTGATTTGAAATCATACCAGTTAATTTTATTCTAACTCATATTATTTTAAGCACTAATTTCAACTAGATTCTATTACTAAATTTGTATTTTATCACATTCAAAGTTTTGCCATGGTTCAATAATGCTCAATTTTAAGAAGGACCAAATTGTAAAAATATATTGTAAGTCTTGTTAGGAGGCAAGAAAATACTAAAGATGCCAATATTCAAGTGAACATGGTATCTGAAATTTTTTTGTTTTGATAGGATAGTTGGCAAGGATTTTTTTTTTGTATTACCTTGGATTTGTCAAACTCAGTTTATTGTAATTTATTAATCTTCATTACTTAAAATTATGCACTTCTGTCACTTTTATTATAACAATGTACCAATCTTCTTCCTATGGTCTAATTGTTCTTAGAAGACAACCTGCTTAATAGTTACCTGTTCATCCCTGACAGAAATGCTTAGCAAGTTATTCCCTAATCTTTGATGGAAATTTTGCTAGAGAGTTCTTGCATTACATATGAATTAATTGAATTTATTTGAAAAAATGTTATTTAATATGTTTCTGTTTTAAGTAAGATAATGTACTTTTTAAGTAAAAACTAAACTGTTGAAAAAGAAAGGCTCCAAGAACTAGATCTGAACTTTTTAAAATTGTGAATGTTACTTGTTATTGTAGTGAAATAATGTTTTTAACTGCTTTATCTCTCTTGCTGTGCATCCCGTGATTTCCAGACAACATAGAAGCAAAGCAGCTAAACTTGCATAGTATGCAATTTCCATGGGGATGCAATTTTATTGTATATTTAACTGTGCATCCCGCTTTATTAAGATGTGGGCTAACAGATGGCATTAGTTGTCCACATTTCTACAAAATATACAAGCATATGAATTTTTTGTAGCATTCTGCGTGCACTGATTAAAGCTCAAAGATGTCTAGCTGAAAAATACTAAGAGTTTTTTTTCTATTTTAACTCTAAAATATATGTAGATTTGAAATATATATAAAAAATATGTATTTTTTGAACCTATTTTGATTTTTAAACTATGCAGGGAGAGGGTTAATTTAATCTGTCATTGCTTTTTCATAGGAGATTAGTAGCAACAACAAAACTTTTTTTTTTTTTTGCACAGTTAAGGTTCATTGACCTGCTTTTAATTGAGAATTACTCAAAACCAAGTTCATTCAAAAATAATAATGTACAGTATAACCCCAATTTGAAGATTGTCAGGAGACTGAAAAAAGTTATCGTTAAATCAAGGATATTGTTGAATCAAGGAGCATATTCCTTCCTTCCTCAGTGACATGACAGCCCTGGGTGGGCCCTGACCTTCTCAACAATTTTTTTCCACACCTCTCTCTTTTTGGCCATGGCTTGCCAATTTTTTACTCTTATGGTTGACAAATCCTTTTCAACGCAATCAACCCATCTGAGGTTAGATCGACCCCTTGTTCTAACCCCTGTAGGTTTAGCCAAAAAAAATTTTTTTTTTATTGTTCTTTATTTAATCTTATAACGTGACCTGCCCATTTGAATCTTTGGATTTTTATGAATTTGACCATATCAGGTTCTTTAAAAGCATCACACAGCTCTAAATTAGAGCGCCTGTGCCAAATTCCATCAATCTCCTTTCCTTCAAAGGTGCACCTTAAAATGTGGCATTCAAACACACCAAGGGCATTTTCATTGTTTTGTGTCAATGTTCAGGTTTCTGAGGAGTATGCGAGTACAGGTCTGATAAGAGATTTATAGACTGAAAGTTTAGTATACACAGGGGTCTGGCCAGAGGATATTTGGGTCTGTTAATGGACCCTTCACAAAAATCCGATCAACCAAAACGGACCTTTCACAAAATCCCGATCAAACAAAACGGACCTTTCACAAAATCCCGATCAACCAAAACAGACCCTTCACAAAATTCTGATAAACAAGAATGGATCTTTCACAAATTGTTTTTTGACGGAACAAATCTGAAATCAAAATAACGCATATTAAACGGATAGTTTTTGGAACCTTTTTTAAAGTCAAATTAGAGGGATCAGCTTATACAAAATCTGCTAATTTTGCAAAGAAAAAAAATCGGCACTTTTGTGATGCTCCTGCAAGCGATAAATTGCTACTGCCAAATAAATATAATGCTTGTTGTTTGCTTCTTGGAAAGAAATTAACAGCTAGAAATGTTTGGTTTCAAATAATTTTGTTTGTTTTATCACAGCTAATTAGCAGCCCCCGCTGATGATTTAATAAACAATAATAATATATATCAGCGAAATCAACTTAGAACTGCAAAGGGATAGTAAGGGAGGGGAAAAAATGTGATCGCTTCAGATAGGATTACCAACTTTAAAATTATCGCCATTTAGTGTCTGGCGTTAAACCTTTATAATGACTTGATTAGAAAATATTCTCATCATTTTACCAGCTTGTCAATATTTGCGTTTTTATGGTGCAGTGCGATGTTCAACTGTTATTTTGGGAGAAAATTATATGGGTTTGATTTTTCGATGTTAACAAGGATGATTAGCTTTAAATAAACTGTTTTACTTGCCCTTTTTTTTTTCTTTAGATGTCTACATTTTGAAAGATACAATCTTTTAACATCCGATATAAGAATCATATTTTGTTCTTTTTTCAAGCTTTGTTTTATTAGGATGCAAATAAATGAAAAGTATATTTTTGTTAGAACACTTCAGTTTTTAGCACTTCAAGTTTTTAAAGCGAAATTCCGTTTTCTTTTATGAG
Source organism: Uloborus diversus (assembly GCF_026930045.1). Classification (NCBI taxonomy): domain Eukaryota; kingdom Metazoa; phylum Arthropoda; class Arachnida; order Araneae; family Uloboridae; genus Uloborus; species Uloborus diversus. The sequence continues at coordinate 190,870,852 of NC_072733.1, forward strand.
TCAAAAATTAAAATGCTGAATCAATGGTTTAATTTTATTTTTGCTTTAGCTGTGTCCACAGATATTAATGATATGTTTATCATAGGACTCTAAAATGCAATTTAAAAATAATTTTATCAAAAATATTTCTTTTACAAGCCGTTTTTATACCTTTGATGCCTTCACTTTGAGAATTGCGATCTCTTTGCATCCGCTATGGGATTCCGATTTTTTTAATTTTTGATGTTTAGTACGCTTTGTTAAGAAGTAAACAAATAAAATATCTTTTTATTTTTGTTAAAATCACGGAATTTATATGTTTTAAACGAAATTCTGTGCTTTTTTAAGAGTGTCTTGGGTCAAAAAGTTAAATGCTGAACCCCCTCGTCTGAATTTTATTTATTGATTTATTTGTTACAATTATTTTAAATGCTGTACAGAAATATTTCTAGTGTAATTTAACATAATGTAGAATGGTAGATAAATATTGCTACTTCAGGGAGCGATGCCGCCCCCCCCCCCCCGCTAAATACTAGAAAAACACCCCAGAATGATATTCTCAACATAGAAGAGGAAAACACTCTACTTTAAGTTTAAATGATGTAGTTTGTGCCTGCTCTAAATTCTAAAATTTCGATTTAACAAAAAAAAAATTTTTTTTTTGCGAAATTATTTTATTTTTCACAAAAAACGGACCCTGTGAAAAATCCTGGACTGACCCCTGATACATTCAATGCAGTTAAATCTGGACCAGTGAAATGTATCATTAAATTGAGGAAATCGTAAAATCGGGTATCATTAAATCAAAGTTATGGTGTCTATAAAACTACAGTATAACCTCAATTTAACAATTGTCAAGAAACTGGAAAAAGTTATATTTAAATCAGTGATATCCTTTAATTGAGGAGCATAGATATTTTATGCAGTCAAACACGGACCAGTGAAATGTATCGTTAAATTGAGGGAATGGTTAAATCAAAGTTAAACTGTACTTACTATTACTGAGTGATGCATTGGTGTATCACCAAACACCAGTGTATGCATAACATCAAAATATCAGTTTAAATTTTTTTTTCTTCAAATTGGATAGTTGCATACTTGTCTAAATATTTTAATGTATACCAGGGAAAAATTGCGAAAAAACTATTTTCTGGTATGCCAGCCCATTATTTAATAACTATTTAATCAAACCTTGTGCAAATGGGTGTTTTAAAAACAGCACTTCTGCACATAATGTTGTCTGTGTCTCCTGTATTGAATAGTGGTATGTAACCAGATGTATATTAATTAATTAATTTTATAAAAAGCTCTTATTATTACTATTTTACGATAATTGTGATAGCTCATTGCTTGGGGGAGAAAAGTTATTTGTACGAAATAAACAGTTAAGAAACAAAGAAAGATTATTCTTCCAGAATGGAGGTTGCATGATCTTTATTTGTTGAAAGCAGTCAATTTAGCTATGTTTAATTTTTTCTACTGCACACGTTCTTAATTTTTAAGTATGTAATATAAATCAATAAGATGGCTTGTATACAAAAAGTTTGGAACAAAAATCTTGATATTAAGCCTCAAAATTAAAAATAAAATCTAAGTCAAGCATCTTCCACCACTGCACCAAATTCCAACCCACAATTTTGTGGTTGAAAGTTGGGGAGACTGGAGTTGGTTTACATTTGTTCCTTGTTATGTCTCACTTTTACTTAAATTAAACTAGATTTTAAATTATTGCTTGTAATGTTTGATTTTCTTCTTTATTTGTTTATTTTTAGATAATAAGAACAATGACTGCTTTCAATTTAATTATGGTTGTAAGTAAATCCACTATAATATTAAAATCTGTTCGCGTCCGTCTGTCTGTCTGTCTGAAGATCAATCTTCTCGAGAACCACTGCGCATCGGGAGTCAAACGAGATACCGATCAATTCGAAATTTTCCAAAGAAAACAATAGGACCAATCTCATAATTGTACGACTTTAATTAGCGGATATATTAATTAAAACATTAATTAACATAACGCTATTCAGGAATTTTTATTTCTTTCCTGTTGCCATTTTGCATATGGGTGAGCAAATAAAATTCTAATAATTGTGTCAAAAGAGATTTTTTTGGCTGCTGTCCAAATCTTAAAACAACGTTTCCATCTAGAATTTATTTTTAATTAGTTTAAAATTGGTTGCTCTATTCGGACATTTATCGTCTGTCCTTTCTTTTTTTTCACATTCAACGTTCTTAACTCTTTTCAGCATATGAAAAATGTTTCTTTAGTAATGTTAATTGATTGAAGTGTAAGTTTATCATTCACCGGCCTCATATTTGGGTACATTTAGGATGTGTGACTAATTATGTTTATTTTGTTGGACTTTTTTCCGTCACATGGGTGAGTTTTCGAATTGTAATAAATCTCTTTTTCCTTCCTGTTTCGATTTTTGCAATACAGTTTGTATCGTTAAAAGAACACGTTAAATTAAGATCGTTTGGATTTCTTTAAGTGAAACAGAGTTGAACAAAAAAGATTGTTTTTCAGGATTTTAACCAAAGCTTAATTGGAATCTGATGGCTTGATATTAAATTAATGCTTATTGGTATTTAATAAGTCTTGGTGCTTTAGTTTCACGTAATCAACAAAAAAGTGAGTGTCATTTTATGTAAAAAGCTGGTTGTAATTGTACATAAATATTTCAGATATATTCTATCAGATTTAATTCAGTTTAAAGTGAGCACATATTATAGTTGAGAATGCATATATTTTCATCTTTTGTGCTAATTGAAAATACTCATAACTTCTATTATTGATAAATATGATTAACGTTAAAGAGGTTTTTGCCAAAAATATGCTCTACTGGTGTTTTGCAAACCTTGCATTACGCATAATTATTTACTCCTTAGCGCTTTAGAAACTGATGTCAGAATAATACAAAAACATCAATTGAACAGCTCTTTCATTTTTTAAGTAGCCCGTGCAACGCCGGGCACGCAGGCTAGTGATACTAATAAAATGTGTTGTTAACTTATTTAAAAGTTCTAAAATGCTCAGTGAAGGTTTTTTTTCTTTGGAAAAAAAAAAGGACAAAACACTGGTTTCTGAATACTTTTTTTACAAAATTTTACCTGCGGATAGCCCAAAAGAGGTTAAGAAATGCTGCTTTATTGTTTCCCATATATTTTATACTCATCATATTTTAGGACAATACTACTGCTATATTTTTAATCAAAAATTTAAAAATCCCAAGGCAAACTTGTTTAAAACATTCCAAATTATTTTTATAGAAATGATTTAAAAAATTAAATTGATCCTTGTCCTATTTAATAGTATATTTATATTTTTGGTCTTAAGATTCTATCTCTTTGAGATTTACTGCAAGTGAAATCTTAACTTTTAAAAATTATATAAAAAGTATTGAGGTGACTTTTGAGGTGCTGTTGGTCATGAATTCATATAATGGTTGAATGTAGCTCGTTTGACCCTGAACCAAGACTTTCTTAAAAAATTAAAAACAGCACATGCAGTATCCCTTCCACTCTCCTGATCTTAATCCTAATAAGCATTTGTAGGAAATCCTTGGGAGACAGGTATGCAACCCTTCTGTGCCCAGCAAACTCCTATCAAAAACTGAACTAGCTCTTGGTATTTGTGGGAAGACTTTGTATCTGAAATTCTTTTACATTCTCATAGCACTTATGAGCAAACGTCATGCAGCATACATTGCTACTAAAGGCACCCCTTATTGAACCAATCAATGAACCTTTTATAGCACCAAATTATCTTTACACTCAATTCTTTCGAGTATAAACTTTATTTTCACAATTTTTTTCACTCGTTTTCTGGATAATAAAAGTAATTGATATCCTTACTTTCTATGGTTTTTCTCTGATATGCTTGTATTAATCTCACATACAGTGAAATATATTGAACACAAAAAAGCTTAACATGAAAAATTGGTTTACTCAAACTGGTATAGCAATCCAGACTGTATATTGTGCACTTACATATAAATCTTTTAACACAAAATTCGTTTAACATAAAAAAAATTTCGGTCTTTTCAGCTTCATGTTAAACGTTTTCCACTGTATCATATTTCCTGCAATTCTGGCATTGATTTCCTTAAATATCCACATAATCATCAGCTATACAGTCTTCCCCACTTAATCGGGTAACCCCGCTTATAGGAGTAGAAATTTGTAGAACAAAAAAAAAAAAAAAATCCTGTAGCAAAAATGTTAAAATTTCCCTACTAGAAGAAATATTTTTTTCATTGATACCCCGCTTAATCACATACATATTCAAAGTTTCTGTAGCAAAACTCTTTATTTCAAGTCAATTTTTTAGTCTCTTTCTTGCAAAAGGTCACTTTTAACAAAGAACAAAAGGAGCTAACCATAATTTTAGTTGGCGTCTAGCTGTAATCTTATCTAAGGCTGTAAAATGCATCAGAGGTTGGTTATTAGAAGAGTTGGAAGAATTGGATCACGTGCAGTGAGAGGGGATTCTTTGCTTGGCTCTCTCTGTCTCTGGTCTTGTCTGGTCCCGTCCCCTCTGATGCCTCAAGGAAGTTGGCTTTTTTCTGTATAGAAAACTGGTTCCCAGGGCTATTTATTAGTTTTAGTTCTTGAAAGAGATATTTATCAATGACATTGTTGGACTTCGTTGGACTTTTGATGAGTTTCTGTAGCTGAGAATAAAGAAAAACTTTTTCATGAATCGGTTGATTGTTGATTTTTCTCTATTGTTTTGCACTGATTGTGTGGTAAATTCAACGCTAAAAGGAATGATGTAAGCAAATGCGTTGTTAAGTCAAAAGTTTTGGAAGCTATTAAAAATTAGAAAAGACAGACAGATATTGCAAAAGAATTAAAAGAATTTGGGATTTCTTACACTCAGGTTTCAAGAGTAAACCAAAACGCAGGTAAAACTGAGGAAGAGGTCTTTCAGAAAATATGAAACTAAGTAAATACAATATTTTTATGTATTCATTTAGGTAATACCTATGTGTATTTTTTTAAATATAATTTACATAAAAATATTAAATATTTTAATGTTTGTGAAATGCATGTCAATATTCAAGAAACGAAGAATCATTTATCATTTATTGTAGTAATAATGAATATAATATCAGATAAAATACCTCAAAAGATGGGTTTCTTGTATTCCCCATATAATCGTACATCCCGCTCAATCAAATGAGGCGTGTTAAATCCGTTGATATTCGTTTCAGCGGGGCTGACTCTACATAGCTTATGGATCCCAATTTATGTGGGTATATATATTTATAAATTCGTTAGAACTTATCACATATTGCCTCAATTGCAAAATTGATTTACTCCACTTTAAAAAAAAATCCTCATTTCTGCTTTAATAGTGCTTTATCAAAGCTTAGCATGTGAATTTATATCAAAGTTTTGGTTCAGTACATTTCTGACCATTTGATGACAGAAAATGTAACACAAGGGCCTATTTACTCCTATAGATAACACCATCTTCTTCAGAACTATTCTCTACTTTTTGTTTTATCTAGTTAGTCCATTTGGCAAGTGAAACATCCATATATATAGAAATTTCAATGCAATGAAGTCTTTAAGTCCTCATTATGAAACTAAAGATGTCTGATATTTTTCTTTTATAAATAAAATAATTATGTAAATGTAAAAAAATAATGAAAATCCAACCAAGCAAATGTCTTGAACTGAATATAACTCATACTCATTGTGGAATTTTTCTGGGTTGGATTTCTTAAAGTTTGAAAGTTCTGTTACTAGATTTATTTGTTGCTCATAAACTTTTTATGCAATAGCACATCATATTTTTTCTGAATGTCATATTTGATGAAGTATTACATTATACTCATGATATTCTTTTGTTTTGTTTTGTAGTTTCTTCATATCTTCATGGGAGAAACAGATATAGAAGCTAATTTACGCCGGCAAAAGTGTGATTTAGAAGCTGAACTTGGAGGCATTAGTATGGTTGATGAGTTTGCCAAATATGCCAAAATAAAGAGAAAATTAAATAAAGTTACAGATGAACTATCTCACCAAGGTATAAATAACTAAATTGAACTTAGATGGTTTTTTTCCCTTTTTTTTTTTTTGTAATTGTGAAGTTTATGAAACTTTGTTTTTAGTTATGATTTTTGAAACTTGATTTGACATTTTGTCGACAATTCAAATACCTTATTACCTGGTATGGCACAAAATTCGGATTTCAGATTTTCACTAACCCTTGCCTGATCCTTTCGAGCATGCTGTGAAACACAAGGTTATAGATTGTTATATTTTTTTGATATTCATTGTTATATTGGGTAAATGACTAGCTATTGACATGGTTAAGGGTTTTTTGTTTTAAAATTTGGATTGTTGTTGAATTGTGATGTTGCAGTTCTAGTTCATGCAAAAAACTAACTCTCGCAGTGTTACAAGTTTGAAATTAAACTTTTATGGCTTTTCATTAGTTTGCAACAATGATATATATATATATACAGTGCAGAACCTTTTATCCGGGGACCAAAAAACCGGGAAACCAGAAAACCGGCAACTTTTTGCCGATTTTCCCACCATTTTTTAAAAAATACGCATTTTCGGCAATTTTTGAAAAATTAAGCATTTTTTTTTTGAAATATCTAAAAGAATATGAACTGTTTCTTAATAATACCAAAAAATGTTTACAGAAACAAACTTCAAAGGGTTATCCTTTACGCGGGGCAAAATTTCTGACATATTTTTTTGAATTAAGAAGTACACTCGTAAGTCGGAAATTTTCGTGTTTTACTTCAACTGAAAACTAAAGAAATAAATATTGTCGCATTCTAATGCAATATTTTATTGAACGGCCTTTAAAATTAAAGCCGTTTAGGGCTTAAGTGACGCCGCAAAATTGCTGGAAACGTCGAAAACCAGATTTGCGAATTTTCTGGATAGTTGGTTGATGGTGAAATCTAGAAATCGTTAAAAGCAAGGCTGTAATAAGGCTGCAAGAACTCATAAATCAAATTCCTATTGATATTGCAAAAAACAATAGTAATCAATAACCATAGTAATCGCAAACACAAAAACTTTATAAAATTAGAAAAAAAAAAACGCGTTCATGAAAACATTCTTTCATACACTATAGCAGGAAAATCACACATTTACGTTCAAAAACTTGTTTCTAGCCCTCCCCTTCATTTTTTTTCGTTTTAAAGCATCGAAAAGTGGTGTGTTTTTTCTTTTTCAGATTGAGAGAGAGAATGTGAGGGTCTCAGGTCTTATGAATAACTTGAAGTTTTTTGGTGTTTAAATTATTCTTTCACTAGTAGTTTTTAATATGTCTGATAGTATTTATAATCATTTTTGAACTGTTTTCTTCTTATTTTAATATGTATTACTATTTATTATAGTAATTTAAGTTTTATAAACAATTGGCTTACAGAGATTTTTAGCGATCCAGAAAACCGGGAAATTCAGATATCCGTGATAGCGATGGTCCCGAACTTCCCAGATAATTGGTTCTCTACTGTATATAATATTGATATAAATTTGAATACACTGGTTTTAGTAGTTACGGTTGCATTCGCTTAGTGATGAGCATACGAAAATCTGATATTTAAGAATACTGAAACAATTATTTTTCTTACGATATAATCAAATTGCAACTTGCCAATTTGAGCAGCGTTGAAATTAAAAAAAGGATAACAGACAAATCGCTTTTAAAAAGTTTCTCTAAACGACAAAAATAAATGAAATAGAACTATTGTGCTCCTGCATTTTTATTTATCAACTACCAAATTTAGCTTCTGTTTCATTAGCAATTCTGAATAACTTGAGGAAGGATGGCAAAAATAAACCAATTATGGCCATATGTGACCATAACTGAATTGCTTAATTTAACTTCACCTTTTATGGGCACATCAGCTAAAAGGATCTTAAGTAGCTTAATGGCAGAAACATTCTTATATGATAGAAAAACATGATAAGGAATAAGTCCATGCCAATAAAACTGAAGAACTTAAATGCAAAAAAGTTGCTTTTTTTCCTTTTTGATTTTTTTTTCTAACTAAGAGAATAAATACTTAGGTTGGACAAAAATGTGGAAGGGATGTTTTTTGAAGATGCTATTTAGAGAATAAACTGGTGCTGTTCCTTGAATATTAAATAAAATCTTGAACTTGACAGTGGAAGACAAACCTAAAGCAGAATAGAAGGTATTCGACCTTCATGTACAGGCATCAGTGTCTTATTTGGGCCTTTCATTAGGATAGATTTATTAATGTAAACAAACAGTGACTCATTGCTCTGTGCATATGATTTTTAGGTCTCAACTGCTCTTGTTTATATCTTTGCTTCTTTTTTTGTTATGAGTAATTGAAAGAGATATACATCTAGCTGAATAAATTATGGGGAAAGGGAGGATAGTTAGAATATTTTTGCTTGTGTGTTCTAGACTATTGGAATTCTGCCGCTCAATGAAAGTACACGAATGACTTAAAGGGGCATTGAAGTTCATGATTTTTTTTAAATCCTTTTTAATTTTGTTCTTTTTAATCTATTCTTTTTCATTTGAAGACTGGAAAACTGCAGTAAAAATGATTAGCAAAGTGAGTTAAGTGGAATGTTTTCGAGTGCGGCTATGAAGCGGTTTTGAGACTTGTCACGTGGGAATTTACCTAGTTTAAATTCATTGACCTAAGTTCTTTTAATTAAAATTAAATAACGTACAGATTAATATAGCTACATTTCTTTTTCTTTGATTCCACACTCACAATGTCTAACTTTGTTTTTGTGTGCATATCATTTAGTTTTGTGCGCATAGTTAAAATTTTAGAATTCTACTTATTTCACTCCCTTCTAATAATGTCGTATTTTTTATATTAATAACTAGTGATCAGTAGTACATTGTTTACGCAACTTAAAAATTTGAAGTCATTATTTTGAGACACTGATTTTATATGAATATTTTTGTAAAGTTAGGCTTAACTGCTGTAAATGCACGGCCGATGGCGGCATTCCATTTCGAAATGCTCGGTTCCCGTGGCTGCACTTCGTTTTCTGTGCGCTGTTCCTCAAAAGGTTAAGAGACTTATGACTAATTCAAGACTCAGAAAGGTTTCTGATCATTCTGCATTAAAAAAGGCTAGGAACAAGCTGTCAATTTCACAAATAGTTTTACTTGTTATGTTCAATTATTTTTTAAGATTATCATAAAAAATTTTACTTATAGTTGCAAGGGTTTAAGCATGTCTTTTAAAAATATCAATTTCCTTTTCAAGTTGTTAGCTCATAACATTCAGAATTTTCCAGTAAACTTTACCAAACTTTCCATAGGTAGTAATAAAGTAGCAATATGTGGCAATTTATATTAAAAAAAAATTATTGTTAATTATTACTAAAATGTAAAAATATATCAAGTCTTGTGGGTTGTATATTAGCCAGTTCCTTATAAGTGATGAATCTTAAGGGGCTTATTTCAAATGTAGTTTTTTAATACATTTTTATTATTTAAAAGTTTATAAGCAATTAACTTCTTTAATGTCATTTTAAATCACAATTTCTTGGGAATTTCTGAAAACTTACCAGCCAAGAGCATTTTAAATCACAGGGGTCTGGCCAGAGGATATTTGGGTCCGTTAACGGACCCTTCACAAAAATCCGATCAACCAAAACGGACCCTTCACAAAAATCCGATCAACCAAAACGGACCTTTCACAAAATCCCGATCAAACAAAACGGACCCTTCACAAAATTCTGATAAACAAGATCGGATCTTTCACAAATTGTTTATTGAAAGAGCAAATCTGAAAGTAAAATAACGCATATTTCTGTGTATAAACCGCTAATTTTTTTAACCTTTTTTAAAGTCAAATTAGAGGGATCAGATTATACAAAATCGGCTAATTTTGAAAAAAAAAAAAAAAAAGGCACTCTTGCGATGCTCTTTCAAGCGATAAATAATTGCTACTGCCAAATAAATATAATGGTTGTTTGTTTTATCACAGCTAATTAGCAGCGGTGTTTTTGTAAACTTTTTTGAAAAGTCATTGGTAAGCACTTTTCTCCACTCATGATTTAATAAACAATAATAATATCTGCGAAATGAACTTAGAACTGCAAAGGGATAGTAAGGGTAAGGAAAAAATATGATCGCTTCAGATAGGGTTACCAACTTCAAAAAATATCACCACTTAGCGTCTGGCGTTGAACCTTTATAATGACTTGATTAGAAAATATTCTCATCATTTTGCCAGCTTGTCAATATTTGCGTTTTTACGGTGCGGTGCGATGTTTAATTGTTATTTTGGGAGAAAATTATATGGGTTTTGATTTTTCGATGCTAACAAGGATGATTAACTTTAAATAAACTCTTTTAATTACCGTTTCTTTTTTCTTTAGATGTCTACATTTTAAAATGCAATCTTTTAACATCCGATATGAAAATCATATTTTGTTCTTTTTTCAAGCTAACTTCGCTTTATTAGGATGAAAATAAATGAAAAGGTCTTTTTATTTCTGTTAGAACTCTCATTTCAAGTTTTTAAAGCAAAATTCCATTTTCTGTTATTAAGTCAAAAATTAAAATGCTGAATAGATGGTTTATTTTATTTATTTATTTATTTATTTATTTATTTATTTTATTTTTTTTTTTGCTTCAACTGTGTCCACAGATATTAATGAAATGTTTATCATAGGACTCTAAAATGCAATTTTAAAATAATTTTATCAAAAATATTTCTTTCACAAGCCGTTTTTATACTTTTGATGCCTTCACCTTGAGAATTGCGATCTCTTTGCATCCGCTACGGGAATCCGATTTTTAGAATTTTTGATGATTGTTACGCTTTGTTAAGAGGTAAACAATTAAAATATCTTTTTATTTTTGTTAAAATCACGGAATTTATAAGTTTTAAACGAAATTCTGTGCTTTTTAAGAGTGTCTTGGTTCAAAAAGTTAAATGCTGAACCCTATTCTGAATTTTATTTTATTAATTTATTTTTTGTTACAATTATTTTAAATACTGTACCGAAATATTTCTAGTATAATTTAACATAATGTAGAATGGTATATAAATATTGATACTTGAGAGAGCGATGTCCCCCCCCCCCCCCCCGCCAAATATCAGACCACTCCAGAATGATTTTCTCGACATAGAAGAGGCAAACACTCAACTTTAAGTTTAATTGATGCAGTTTGTGCCATCTCTACATTCTAAAATTTCATTTTAACAAAAAAAAAAATTTTTTTTTTTTGCGAAATTATTTGATTTTTCACAAAATTAATAAATTTTTCACAAAATTATTTGATTTTTCACAAAAAAACGGACCCTGTGAAAAATCCTGGACAGACCCCCTGAATCACCAATATCCAATCACCAACATCCAACAATATGTAATTAGTCATTCTAAAAGAAAAAGTATCACTGTTTGGTGAACTAATAGTTGTTACTGTTAGATCATATTAAAAATAACTTTATTTGCTATTCTATTTTTAATATTCTTAATTAGAATTCATAATGTAATGGATATGAATTTTGCTGGATACTGGGTTCCAGATATGCAACCTCTTTTTTTTAGATGAATTAGTCATAGTTGGTACTTCGTTTTATTATTCAATTTTCCCATTAACTTTAATTTTCATTGTAATTTTGAGTGTACAATAGCCCAGCTGATACTGCCTTATACTAATTTTAAAATCATACTCATAAGTTTTATAATGTTATTGAACCACTATGACTTAAGTTGATACAGATAACTGTTATCATGCTGGCGAATTATTTTTTTTTTCCGGGAGTTAGGAAACCAGATATTAAAAAAATAAATAAATAAAGCTTGTCAACTAAATTGTTAGCAAATCAATTCAGCTAATTTCCCAACTTCATCCAAATTAGTCCACAAATACCGTTATTCAGCAGTGTGTACTGCAAGTGATTGTTTCAAAAGCAGAGTTGATATATAAAGAAAAGTGCTACTGATTTCTTCTAAAGTGCTGAAAAATTACTGTTTTCATACAAGAATTTGAGTTTTATAAAACAAAAGTGCATAACATATTATTCAATTTTTTTAATCTTTACAATGCAAGACCCTATTATGAAAGCAGTAAACATACATGTAATCTCTTCTTTAAACTTTTTTTTCAACTTATTTTATTTTGCTTTTTGTATATTGTTTCATATTACATATTGCATATTTTATTGTATTTCTCAGTAATATAACTCAAAAAAGGTGTACTGCTAGAGAATTGCCACACCCAGTTTTGCCAACTATCCAGTTATCTGCCACATATGCTGAATGTAGTATATTAACTGTATATCTGTTGCATCCCTCATTAAAGCTTTTTTTTTGTCCTCAAAAAATCCATATAAATGGCCATAGCAAAGAGAGCCATTAAAAAATGGACATGATAAATTAAATTTAAATGTGTAGTTAATTATGCTAGTAAGTTGAAAAAAAAAGCTATACTTTGTGATGGGATTCAGTCAATATACACACTGGTTTTCATGAACCATTTCTGAAGTTCCACAAACTGGCAGATGAAGTTTAAAAGAATTTAAAAATATTTGCGATTCCTTTTAAAATCCAAAAGAAAAAAAAAATTATTTTTTAGCAAACATTTTACTCTAAACATTACTTCTTTTTAAAATGTACGTAGAATTCTATTGAAGCATGTGTACAAAGCAAAAGTGAGGTGCAATTTTAATTGAAGTTCAGAATGTTCAACACACAGTATGAAGGATATTATGTAAAGCTGTATGTTAAATTTGTTGTAAAAAATGATCCAGAACTTAATAAAACCCAAGAGAAAAAAAAATATGCAATTTTAATTGAAGTTCAGAATGTTCAACACACAGTATGAAGGATATTATGTAAAGCTGTATGTTAAATTTGTTGTAAAAAATGATCCAGAACTTAATAAAACCCAAGAGAAAAAAAAAATATAAATATGGTAAATTTTCATGTATATAAAAATAAGGGTTAATTTTTTTAAGCAGTGCCTTTAAATGGAAATTACAGTATATTCACTTATGCCTTTTAACATGTTTATTGCCTCCTTCAAAATACCATTTATCAGTGTAGACTTAGCTGGAATGAGTCAAATTGTTAAGGTTTCCTTTTAAAAGAATTAAATCTTAGTTTTATTTCTGTTGTTTGCACTCTATTTACACAAGAACTTCCTGTTTTGAAAATGAAATAAGAAATTTTACTTACCTAAAATTCTTTATTATCTTTTTCCTGTCACACATAATATGAGATTATGCTTTACGCTGTTTTGAAAACTATCTTGTAAGTGTTGCCCTCCCTTGTCAATGCACTGATTCAGTCAAACTAGGAAGTTTTGGTCAACTCTTTGGAACATGTCAACTGGTATATCGGCAGCTTCAGCTCAGATGCGGTGCTTCAGTTCCTCCAGGGTTCGTGGATGATCGTTATAAACCCGCAACTTCAGATACCCCACAGGAAAGAGTGACAGGGGGCTAAATCAGGCGAGGGTGCAGGCCAGTTTAAGTACCCATTCCAATCAAGCAACTGTTAGAAAAATATGCCTCCACAGTAAAAGGACGATACTCTCTCCACCAAAGCATGATGGCAAGCATTATGCAAAAAAAAACTTCCTATTCAGATCTTCTTGTTGAGCCTCTCCACACCACTCTGTAATGCTCCACACTTTTTGAATGCAAATTCAAAAAAAAAAACAATTTCCTTCTCCCCACCCTCTATTGCTCTCATTTACTAATTGGTTGTGTGCATAGTTTTACTATAAGCCCTTGACAATTTTAGAACTCCTTTCATTTTCTTAAGACTGTACAAATCCTAAATAAAATAAATTTCCAACAAAATATCTTAAATTGTTGTTGTTTTCTGTTTTTTAATTTCCAGTTTATAAATTAAAATGTAATTGTTATTTCCATTTCACATAAAGATGTGCATAAAATCGATTAAAATATTAATCCTTTACTAATTTCATGTTTCATTGTTTTTCTACATTAAAGTATTTTATAGTACCTAAATTTAAAATTTTGAATTGCTACTAAGTAGACTAAAATCAATTTGAATTCTATTGCTGAATGTACAATTTTGCAAAATAATGTTCAAACTATTGTTTTGCTTTGCTTCTATTGATGTAACTAATTACTAATGGGTGAGGCCACAGTATTTGTAGTCTGATATGCTGAAAACAAAATTTCATAAAAAAGCAATGGTATTATACATTAAGTTAAAGGTAATTAAATATAGTTTATGAATATGAAATTTTTTTTGTCAAATAAATGAAACAAATTTCGAGTTTAAAAGTTGCAGACATGACAAACAAAAGTTTTTTTTTTTTTTTTTTTTGGCCATGACAATTAATCTTTCTAATTAAACATGACATATTAAAACAAATATTGTATTTGCATAATTTATGAATAAGCAAACTGCATATTTAGTTTTTAATATGGGATGCATTTAGAAGAAAATGTTACTATTTCAATAAAAAATGTTCTAATTGTTACTACTGTGTTGCAATTATTTTAATAAATTTTCTTCAAAATTGTATTTCTCCTACCTATTTGGTATGTTATAGCCATGTGATGAAAAAAAAATCATTTTTTCTATTTAGTATTTTTTTCTTTTTTTAAATTTTTTTTAAATTGGTCATGTTTGCAACGTTGCGGACATGTCAAACAGAAGATTTTTTTCGGGCATTATAACATTTAATACTTCTTATTAAACAAAATACACTAGAGCAAATATTATAACTATATAATGGATGACTAAAAAACTATATATTTAGCTTTTGTGTTTTAATATGAGGTGCTTGTAGAAGAAAATGTTGTCTTTTTAATTTAAAATTTTAAACTCTTCGTTACAGCGTGAAATTAACTGGTGCATTTTCTTCAAAATTGTTTTTTTTTTCAATCATTTACTATATTATAGCCATGTGATAAAAAGAAAATTATCATTGTTATATATATTTTTTTAAATTGATTTAAATTTGTCATATCTACCAAGTTGGGAACGTGACTAACCATAACGCATTTATTCAACCAATAATATCACTCTCAATTGAAGCTCCTTTTCAATTTTCAAGTTCCCAAAGCATTTATTAGGCTGCATCATTTTCTAAAATACCATCACAGCATGAACATCGTTTTTGAAGAAAGATGATAGATTGCTGTACTTTTATGACCAATATTGCACTGGGCAAAAAATTTCAGTTAAAAAGGAAAGCATGACACTAAAAGCATCATTTAAAACTAATAGCAGAAAACGAGTTCAAGTAATTGGAAATCCCTCAGTATGAAACAATTTCAGTTACTACATAATAATCGACTTCATTATGTGATCCTTCACATGACCACTCTGTATGTATATTTTCACATGAAACAAAAATTGCTTTAAAGATAAATGATATTATAAATAAATTGTAATGTAACTAAATCTGTATTTTTTTCGTTTGCTTATAAAATATCAAGATGTCATTTCATAAAAAAGTTTAAATGCTGGAAGTGATTCAAAATGAAAACAAGTCAATACATTACAAATTATAAAATATTTAAAGTTATATGTAGAAATATATAATGTATCAATTGATGTATGCCCAAGAAAAATGTCATAGGAAACAGAAAATCAAGAGGTAAACTTTTTGTCACATGTGCAACACACTGATTACTTTTAATTTGGTAATTCTTTGAAAAGTCCTTATACTTACATAAAATAAAAAAAAAATGTCAGATAAATATACACTGAACTAGTCGCTTAAGAGAAATTCTAATCTGTTTATAAAATTAAAAGTATTTGCCAAATGCGTGTGGACACATTTAAGTGCAAGGTTTTTTGTCATGTCCGCAACGCTGCAATTTTTTAAAAAAAATAGAAGTTTATATTATTTTTATCACTTAAATATAATTTGGGTTATGAAGGGTAATGTGTTCTGATTTTAAAAAGGAAAATGCATCCATATTGTTTAATTTTTTACTGAGTTATGGTTATTCTAAGTTTGCAAATGTCATTTCCGCAATACTGTGGAATAACCCAATTTCTTTGTACTATAGCTGATATGAGATCATCATGTGCAATGAAAACAAATTTGATTTCCTCTGCAATTCTTTATTCATTAGTGGTAAGTATGTAATGATTTTTGAGATTTTTTTTTTTTTTTTTTTGGTTAGATTTATTAAACCTTGCTTTTAAACAATGGCAAACAGAAAAAAGTGTGGCCTAACTGCACGATTCATCTTTGAAGTAAAATTAAAAGACTCTTAGAGATATTTCTAGGACAAACTTTAGTCAGCGTATTTCCTTATTAATTTGAGAAACAATATTCTGAGATTGGTAGCGTTTATGTATATAGTTATCTTCTTATTGATTTTCTGTTGCTGCTTTTACAAAATGACTGGTAGGTGGGGCAAAACTGTCATACCAGTGCCTCCTAACTTCAATTGAAAAAGAAAGCTTATTCAAAAGGTTTCTTCAAAATGTAGGAAAAAAAGGAGAAAATACAATGGAAACTATAAAAAATACTGCAAAATAATGTTGCTTACATGACTATATATATATTAAAAAGTTATTATAAGCAAGAAGTCAGAAACAAAGTCTCTCATCTCCTTCCTCATAATTCAAACAAATATCGTGGGCTCATCCTTGGCATTTAAAGCATTGAATCAATATTTAAATGCCAAGCCTCTTTGTTTGCAATTTTTTTGTTTATCAAGTTTCATCATGCTTATCATCAATTGAACCATCACATTCAGCAGACATTCTTCCAGGAAATATTGGCTTTATTGTGTTTGACTTTAATACTGTTTTTGGCGTTATTGTTGTTTTTTTTTTCATTTTGCTTAGTTCATGTATATGTAAGTTTCCATATTAGTGCTTTTAGTATGTTCTTTTTACTTACAGTGTATTTTCTGTCCCCTCTTGATTTATGTTTTTCTAGTATATTATTTTATCCTCATTCTGCTTCAATTTCCAGTTACACTTTCCCCACACAGTTGTGTTTTGTTAATATATAAATAATAACTTAAAATAATATCTCATGAGATATGTGCATTACTGAACCGAAACATCAGACTTGAATATTGTTTCTTTAAATCTTCAAAATTTAGTTGATTCAGTGTTCTTAAAGTTCATGCAATGAAGTGAGGATCTAACTTGTTTGGAGTCTTTGTAGGGTATTTTGTGTAACAATTGATATGTCTATTACAGTTATTGCCTTGACAGGAGGAGGTTGACAATAGTTATTTAAAACTGATGGAAATATTGACCTTCTTATTGTTGAGGATTTTATGTTTTTATACAATAAAACGTTGTTATGGACATTTTTAAAAGTAATTATAGAATGACCACTCTAAGAAATTCTATTAGTGAAATACATCTTCTACTAAATTATCGAGTCACCAAGTTAAGTAGTTAGTAGAGCAAAAGGCTCCCACACCGTGACCTCAAATTCAAACAAGGGCATTTCTGTTGATCCTCTCCTCTTGGTTTGGGTTCCACTTTAAGTAAGAATTTTCAAACTTTCCCACTGTTTAGTCCACATCAGGTCAGGTTTTGGGGGCTCCACTATATCTCTTTTTCCTTTTTTATTTACTTAATTATTTTTTTTAATTATAAATGTGAAAATGTTTTATTCATAGGAATAAAAAAAAACTGAAATGTAATACTAATGTATGGTATGAGCTACTGAGATTTTGTTTCTTTATAGTAGTTTTATGAATATTCATTTTAAAAAGCATATCTTTAAAAACTAAAACACCGTTTTAGATCATGCTTAATCATTCAGTAAGTTACCGCCCTATAACCAGGGCTAAGGCAGAAATACATGAAATACAACGCCAGCTCAGTCGATTCCAGCCGAGGACTGCAGTTTTGTGCTTATTAGCAACCATCAGCCTGGCATAGGAGTGACTGAGCTGAAGAGGGAAAACCTCTTAAGGAAGCCTAGAGTGCCAAACAAACTGGTAACTAATATAAAATTAGCACTGACCAGAAAAGTGACCGATTTGGTCACTCTTAGCACTGACCAGACGAGTGACCATTTTGGTCACTCATCTGGTCAGTGCTAATTCTATATTAGCTACCAGTTTGTTTGGCACTCTAGGCTTCCTTAAGAGGTTTTCCATCTTCAGCTCAGTCACTCCTATGCCGGGCTGATAATTGCTAATAAGCACGAAACTGCAATCCTCGGCTGGAATTTGGCTGAGCTGGCGGTGTATTTCATGCATGCTTAGTCACGTTTAAAAAGAAGGGCAAAAGGTTTCTTCTGGAAAGTTTGAAATTGTAGGGGAGAAGTGATAGAGGAAGTAAACAAAGAGGGTTCCTGCCATCCACCATTGCCATTTTCATCAATTACCTGCTGGATTGGAGATTCTACTTATGAACATTTCGCTTATCTGATTGGCGCTGTTTTCTACATCCTAGCGCCAAGCAGACAATTATAACGCCAAATGTTAGGTTGATTTGTTTACTTCTACTACAAGCTCTTCCTGAATTCATTATAAAGGCATAATTTTAATCTCTGTTTGGTATTGGTAATAAGGATTATTGTCCTGTATGTTTGATCCGCCCATGAGCACCATAATTGAATTTGACAGTTGCCTTGCTTTTAGTCTTCCATAAGTCTATAATAATTTTTGTTC